>NC_061844.1:8202234-8222553 GCF_019202785.1 Penaeus chinensis
CAGTGTGCCTCGCGTTGCATGTTCGTACTCACACATACACGGGCGTCGAGACAAAAACGGCGCGTCAACGCACGCATTCGGACACGTGCACACACACAGAAAGAAACCCATGAACTGAACACAACAATAAGACATACAAGTAATAATAAGAACAAGAATAAACGAACATAAACACAAACACACACAAACACACACACACACACACACACACAAACACACACACACACACACACAAACACACACAAACACACACACACACACACACAGAGACAGAGACCCACGATCACAGACAGCCTTGTTGGGGCTCTCGTGGTCAACAACAAGGAAAATACCCCGTCACAATTATCATACCCGTCTTTCGGGCAGAGGCCAACAACAACATAGTCTCTAATAAGAGTGACCACTGCAATTCACTACATACATTACTGAGTACATGTTCTATCCTTTTTACATGTCTTATTGTTTACTTCTTATTATGAATATCCAGCTACCTCGTAATAAATCGTCTATCGTCTATTCATCTATCAATACATGAATATTCTCTCTCCCGAACTCTCTCATCCACCCATTCATAGTGTTCCCTTACCCCCCCCCCCCCCAATCACGACCAATATTTCCACGCACGTATTTCCCCCCTCCCCCCCCCCTCCCCTTGAGGGCTCGCGGACAGAGCTGTGGCGAGAGCGTGACCAAGCAACCCCCCCTCCCCCCCCTCCCCCCCGCCCCCTTCCGCCAAGGAAAAGTACCCGGAGCCGTGAGAGTGAGAGAAGCATTATGGAAAAAAGCTTTAAAATTACAGCTGAATTCTCAAGGTGAAGTCCCGTTAACTGGGTCCCCCTAACCCTTTACCCCTCCCTCGCCCCCCCCCCCGCTCCTTCCCCTCTTGACCCTCGCGTGTGGGTGGGTGTGGGAGGGGGGTGGGTGGGGTGGTATGGATGGGGAGGAGGAGATAGGGGTGAGGAAGGGTCCGTCTGTGGGGGGGGGGGGAGGGAGATAAGAGAGGGGAGATAATTGAAGGGGGGGAGAGTACTAACGTATGGGGGGAGGGGGAGACCTACAGGGGAGGAAGGGGGCGTTCGGGAAGGAGGGCTGGGTAGGGGAAGATAAAAGAGGATAGGACAGAGCAGTGTAAGGAAGGAAGAGTCGGGACGGTAGGGTAAGGGTGGGCAGAGTAGCTTCAGCCTAAGCGTATGGGAGACTAGAGTGGGGAGAGGGCAGAGGGCGAGGGAGGGGTGGGAGGGAGAGGGTAGAGGGCGAGGGAGGGGTGGGAGGGAGAGGGCAGAGGGCGAGGGAGGGGTGGGAGGGAGAGGGCAGAGGGCGAGGGAGGGGTGGGAGGGAGAGGGCAGAGGGCGAGGGAGGGGTGGGAGGGAGAGGGCAGAGGGCCAGGGAGGGGTACGGGAAGGAGACGGGAGCGTGAGGTGGGGACCGGGGAAGGAAGAGGGGATAAGGGAAGGGGGATAAGGGGAGGGGGGATAGGGGAGCGGGTTCGCGTATGGGGGCCACGGCTGTCTCATTGAACTTTCACTTACAGAGAGCCGATGATGGGTTTGGATGGATCACGTGCAGCGAGGAAGACGCAGGCCGAGCTCTCGCACTCTCGTTTTTAGCCTTCTGTCAAACGCAATGGAATGTGACTTACTTGCTTTTTTTTTTTTTTTTCCATTGTGTTTTATTCTCTTCCGATTTATCAACTTTGCATCCACTCCACCATCTCGTCTTTTATACAATAATACTTTTTTGTTTTGTGTATGTGACTCGTATCTTTCCGACCTTCTCACTTCTTCTTTTTTCTTTCGCTTCATTCATTCTCATCACCTGTCCTTCGTCTCTCGCTTCTCCATCTTCTCATTCTCCAAAAATCTCCCTTTCAGCCCAGTCTTTCTCGGGCGTCTCGCGTGCGCAAAATACAACCGTGTTATTTCCTGGCGAGGGAGGGAGGGAAGGTGGGAGAGAGTGAGTGAGTTAGGGAGTGAGGGAGGGAGAGAGAGAGAAAGAGAGAAAGAGAGAAACGAAGAGAGACGAGAGAGAGAGAAACGAAGAGAGCCGAGAGAGAGAGAGAAAGAGACGAAGAGAGAGGAAGAGAGACAAAGAGCGACGCAGAGAGACGAAGAGAGACGAAGAGAGACGAATAGAGAGAGAGAGAGAGAGAGAGAGGAAGAGGGCGAGAGGCGGTCATGGCAAAGTTCCGAAGGCTACTGCTGCTGCCGCTGTTGTGGTTCTCCTGCACCTGACCTCGCTAGGCCGTCCTCCCACCCACTCCTCCTCCTCCTCCTCCCTCCCCTCCCTCCCCTCCCTCTATTACACCTGCCTGCCCCCCTCCCCCGCCGCCCCCACCCCCTCGCGGCAGCCTGTATCTCGCAAACTGTTCTGACTTGGTCTACTCCAGGGTTGTATTGTGGTGACAAATAGATTTCCATATATCTTTTATCTCAATATTCTTTGTTCTTCTTTTTCTAGAGTATCTATACTACAGACAAAGAGGTACTTGAGTTAAAACAAACAAGTCTGAAATTAGCGAGAAAAACACTGATATTTCTTTCGTTCATTTTCGTTACATATCACTTTTTCATTTATTTAAGCTATTCTGGTTTTACAATAGAAGAAGAAGAAGAAGAAGAAGAAGAAGAAGAAGAAGAAGAAGAAGAAGAAGAAGAAGAAGAAGAAGAAGAAGAAGAAGAAGAAGAAGAAGAAGAAGAAGAAGAAGAAGAAGAAGAAGAAGGAGAAGGAGAAGGAGAAGAGAAGGAGAAGGAGAAGGAGAAGAAGAAGAAGAAGAAGAAGAAGAAGGAGAAGAAGAAGGAGAAGAGGAAGGTAAAGAATAAGAATAAGATGAAAATAAAAGAAGAATAGAGAGAATATGATGACGATGGATAGGGGCAAGAGGAGGAAAACCCGCTGGAAAAGGATGTGGAGGAGGAGGAGGCGCTGGAGGAGAGCAGGGGGAAGGGGAGGAGAGGAGAGGGGGGGGGAGGAGAGGAGAGGGGAGGGGCAGCATGTTTTGATTCTTTCTTGCCAGTTCGAGATACGTTAATGTCTCATTGCTGAAGTATGCGTCGGGTGTCCATGTTTGTGCTTGCTCGCTCGCTCGCTCTCTCTCTCTCTCTCTCTCTCTCTCTCTCTCTCTCTCTCTCTCTCTCTCTCTCTCTCTCTCTCTCTCTCTCTCTCTCTCTCTCTCTCTCTCTCTCCCTCCCTCCCTCCCTCCCTCCCTCTCTCTCTCTCTCTCTCTCTCTCTCTCTCTCTCTCTCTATCTATCTGTCTGTCTATCTTTATCTCTATCTCTCTCATCTATCTATCTACCTATCTATCCATCTCTTTGTACCTAGATCCTGGAAGGTCTTCTCTTGTAGTACTGGCGGATCACACGAGTCCTTGTCAACATCTCTGGCTTAAGGAGACTGAGAAATGTTTTTTGTTTGTTGAGAACGTGTGCAATTGTAAGCGTGCGAGGAGAAAAAAAGGTTGCGTGTGTGATTGGGTGAGCGACTGAGTGAATGGTTGAGACTGTGTGTGTGTGTGTGTGTGTGTGTGTGTGTGTGTGTGTGTGTGTGTGTGTGTGTGTGTGTGTGTGTGTGTGTGTGTGTGTGTGTGTGTGTGATAGAGAGAGAGAGAGAGAGAGAGAGAGAGAGAGAGAGAGAGAGAGAGAGAGAGAGAGAGAGAGAGAGAGAGAGAGAGAGAGAGAGAGAGAACCTAACAGACAGCGACAGACCGAGAGAAACTAAGAGAGAGCGACATACACAGCCAGACAGACGGCGAGAACGAGCGCAAAACTATCGCACAGCTGACATGACTGTTGAGGGCGTTCTAGCGCGGGCGAGTGAGTGGCTGAGTAAGTGAGCGGGCTTAACCCCCCCCCCCCCATCCCCCGCGTTCCTCGCCAAAGTTCCCAGTGATGTAACGTAGTGGTATTTCCCCCTTCACCAGCACCCAACGCGAACACACACCGCTCCATCCTTTCTCTCCCCTCCTTCCATTCCCTTCCCCTTTCCCCATCTCCTCTTTCCACTCCTCGCCTCCCTCTCGCCTCTTATTCTTCCTCCCCTCTTCTCCCCTCTCCTCGCCTTCCTCCCACTCTCCTTACCTCCGATCACCTCTCTCTCTCCCCCCCCTTTCCTTCCCTTTCCCTCTTCTCTCCTGTTCCCTTTTCCCTCACCACACTCCCTTTCCTCTTCCTCTCTCCCCTTCCCTTTCCCCTCCCTCCCCCCTTCCAACCCCCCCCCCCTCTCCCCTTCCATCCCCACCTCCGCTCAGCTACCAAGAAAACGGCTCGCAGACAAAACAACTCTCTGTGCGGCGAGCGGCAGGCATAGGCTCCAGGGGGAAGAGCCAGGACGGGATTTCTAGGGTTTAAATAAGACATAATACACGCACCAGACACGCCTTGTGCCTCGCTGCCTCATTATGAAGGCGAAGGGGAGGATCTCTCAAGTATTTTCGAAACGGACGTGTGGATTCATCAGTATTTATTCTCAATGTGGCTTCGGATTCATATTAACAACGTATGAAACATGTTTAAAACGAAAATAGATCAGTCCCTTAACACGGAACGCTCCAGCCTTACCCCCACCGCCGCAAAAAAAATAAATCTCCCGAAGATGCAACACAAATAAAGCCGAGGTCATCGCATGACGTCATCAAGCCAAGGCACCTCGCTTTTGACCTTTCCTTCGGAAGCAATATCCCCCACATTAAAGGAAGAGGAAGAGAAGTGTAGGAGAGGAGAGGGGAAGGGGTGAGGTGCGAGGTAGAGAGAGAGAGGCAAAAGTAAAAGCGACAGAGAGAGAGAGGATGATCAAGGGCGATGGAGAAAGGCGAATGAAGAGAGGGAGAGGGAAAGAGAGGGAAAGAGATAGAGAAGAGGATGGAAGCAAGGTGAGAAAGAGATAGAGAGGAGGATGGAAGCAAGGTGAGAAAGAGAAAGAGAGAGAGAGAGAGAGAGAGAGAGAGAGAGAGAGAGAGAGAGAGAGAGAGAGAGAGAGAGAGAGAGAGAGAGAGAGAGAGAGAGAGAAGAGAGAGAGAGAGTCGCGAAGACCGAAGCCTTAAAGAGTTATCAAACGATCATCTCAAGCTTATATGCCGTTGCTATGGATACGGTGGACACTCGTAGATATCTATATATAGACACGCTAACTATGTGCGTCCTTCGCTTTGTGTCAAGGGCATGGCTACGAATGGAAAGGTAGCGCAGGGTCATAAGGTGGAGGGGAAGGGTCAGAGAGGGTGAGGGGAGGGGGAGGGTCAGAGAGGGTGAGGGGAGGGGGAGGGTCAGAGGGGGTGAGGGAAGGGGGAGGGTCAGAGGGGGAGGGGATGGTCCGGGAGGGAGGGAGGGTGGGAGAGAGGGAGGGAGGGTGGGAGAGGGGTAGGGGGGGGCGAAGGCAGTGCCACTGATGTACGTAACATTGACACGGCAGTGCAATGATGAATCGAAGGCCGAGGTGCCAGAAGGGAGGATGGAATAGCCAGGAGTGCCACCTGACACTGCTGACACTACTGGCACGGGCTAATGAAGTGTAGTGACATGCCAGGAATTTGTGATGTGGACAGATGCGGTGTGTTAATCCGAGAGTGAAATGACATTGCCAAGAAGCAATTTCTAGGAACGGAGTGCTTGCTTTGTTTGCTTTGAGACAAAACATTTTTAAGTTTGTTTACTTTTTGTTCTAGATGACGGACTGGGTAGGAAGGATGGAGGGAGGGAGGAAGAGCGAAACACAGATGCAAAGAACATGCAATAATGACCAAGTACAGTGCAATAAAGAAATAAAAAAATATCTAAACAAAACAATCACGAGGAAAACAAGAAACATACCACCCTAAAACCAAACAAACACATTCTAACCAAGAAACCCGACAACACAAAACACCCCCCTCCCCCCTTCCCTCCCACCCACCCCCACCCTCCCCCCCCGAAACAAAAAGAAGTAAAATCCGTCAAAACCGGAGGTAATATTCCATCCTTAAGGTCCAAGTTCTGGTCGCCCAAACACGGACGCACGGACGCACGCACAAGCCACGGCCGCCTCGGAAGAACAGCGTCGCTTGGGGCTTGACTCGATGCCTTGTCACTTCCTAAAGTCCGCCTGTCATACTAACACAGATTCTTGGACCGAGGGAGGGAGAGAAAGAGGGGGAGGGAGAATGGAAGGAGGAGGAGAGAAAGGAGAGAGGGGGAGGGAAAGGAGAGGGAATGGGAGGGAGGGAAAGTGGGAGAGGGAGAATGGGAGAATGGGAGGAGGAGGAGGAGGAGAGAAGAGAGAGAGAGAGAGAGAGAGAGAGAGAGAGAGAGAGAGAGAGAGAGAGAGAGAGAGAGAGAGAGAGAGAGAGAGAGAGAGGGGGGGGGGGGGGGGGGGAGGGGGGAGAGGGGGAGAGGTGGAGAGGGAGAGAGGGAGAGAGGGAGGGAAGGGGAGGGAGGGGGAGGGGGGGAGGGGGAGGGAGAGGGGGGAGATAAAGAGATAAAGAGAGAAAGAGAAAAAGAGAGAAATAGAGAAAGAGAGAAAGAGAGAGAATGAGAGAAAGAGAAAAAGAGAGAAATAGAGAAAGAGAGAAAGAGAGAGAATGAGAGAAAGAGAATGAGAGAAAGAGAAAGAGAAAGAGAAAGAGAAAGAGAGAGAGATTGAATGGAAGGGAAGGAAGAAAGGGAGAGGGTGGGAGACATAAAGTGAAGAAAGAGAATGGAGACAGTCGTAGATGCCGATACAAAGAAAATATATAGAATAAAGAACATAATAATAATAATAATAATAATAATAATAATAATAATAATAACAATAATAATGATGATGATAATAAAAGAAACGGATAACCTAAATATCAAGACAAAAAAACAGGCCGCCAATGATGCTTCTACAGCATCTTTGCAGGTATATAGAACACACCCTCACCCCAGCCCCTACCCCAACCAACATGCCCACCACCCTGCCCCCTGCCCTCTGCCCCCTAGCACTCATCCCCTCGACCCCTGCCACGTGCCCCCCACCCTATCACCCCCTCTTCCCCTGCCCTCTGCCTCCTGTCACCTATCCCCCCCTTTTCCCCTGCCACGTACCCCCACCCTACCCCCGTCTGCCCCTTCTACCAGCCCCCCGCCGGCCCTCTCTAGCCCCCATGCCCCCCTCTGCGATTTAGCTCACAACTTCTGGCATTTCCCTTTGAACTTCTCGATCTGGGGCAGAAGGCGTTGGTGTAACACTCTGGTCAGGTCAGTCGCTCACACGTGTCATCCTTCTGTCTAATAGGGCTTTGGACACATGCCCTCCATTATCCATTACCTTTAGATAATGCATTGTTCTTTTATCTTCAAATGATCCACTTCTCGTGATCTTTATAAAAATATCCACTATCTACGGTCTTTGAATTATCCATTGTCTATGAGTTTTGAATTATCAGCTGGTCATTATCTTTAAATGACCCATTATCTATTCATTCTAAATCATCCATTACCTTTAAATCTTCCATGATCTATTATTTTTAATTATCCTTATGGTGTATGTAGAATTAGCCCATCGTTTTATGTTTTATGTTCCTTGAACAATATATAACTTTACTAAGGTTTATTTTCCTGATAGCTTTATAAAATGCGATCATCAATCACTTTTTATCCGTTCCCTACTATCTACTCACTTTATACACATGCCAAGAACCCTTTAAATAATCAATCAGTGGATTAATACGTTAATGTCTATCATTATCGCCCTCGTTCGTCCCTGATTTCAATTTCAAACACACCATTTTCTTTCGTCATTACACCCTTATTTATGAAGTTTAAACGCAATATCGTTCCCGGGAGAAGCAGCATCTTCCCTCTTTCCTCCCACAGCTGGCAACCCCCCCCCCCCTAAATCTACCCCTCCCTATCGCCGCTCCCCCTCCCCCCTCCCCCTGTTCACTTAACGACTTGAAGCGACCCCAAGAACGTTTGTGAGATCTTGCTTGCTTGCTTCTTGCTGTTCGTGTTACCCTTTCGTTCCATTTATGTCTTGCTGTTGATGTTGATGCTAGTCGTTTGCTGATTTTTGTTTTGTTTGTTTGTTTTTTTCGTTCTCCAGCTCTTCTGTTTGTCTATCTTTCTTTATTCGTTCTGTATATACATATATATACATATATATATATACATATACATATATATATATATATATATATATATATACATATACATATATATATATATATATATATATATATATATATATATATATATTTTTTTTTTTTTTTTTTTTTTACCTTTCTCTTCTACTCTCCTTAGTCCTGCTTAATTCCCCTTTATCTTCCTCCCCTTCTTTGCTTCCTTTCCCTGCTCATCCTCCCTCTACTCCTTCTCTTTCTCCTTCCTCTCCTCCTCCTCCTCCTTCGCTTTCCTCTTCCTCCTTCTCTTCCTGTCCGGCTCCTCCTTCTAACCGACTCCTCGGCCAAACAGTTGCCAGATGTGTCATTGACCCCTCTGTATTATACATACAATTCATCTCTCCTTTTCTATACGTATCCTAACCTGCTCTCCCTCCTCTTCCTATCTCCCTCTTTTCTATCCCTTACCTCCCTCTTCTCTATCGAACTATCTCCGTGTCCCTCTTTCTATCTGCTTAATGTACGTGCGTGCGTGTGTCCTATCCCGCAAGGCAACGACCTCCCGCCCGCGATAAACCTCTCGTTAGATAATAACACGGCAGACCACGTCAACTACGTGTCTTCTATAGGGAAATTGTGATATTATGTAACACAACGTCCCTATGTGTTACATCATCACGTTTCATGATCTCTGTTTGATAATAAAAGGGGAGAGAATGTGATTGATTTTTGATAGGTGTTTGTGGATTTCCTTTTGTTGTTACCAGGTAAAAGGGTGGTATGATTTCCGTTGTTGCAATGAAGGGGACGAGAGGAGGTGAAGGATAATAATGATGATGATGATGGTGATGGTGATGGTGATGGCGATGATGATGATGATGTTGTTAGTGGTGGTGGTGGTGGTGGTGATGATAATAATAATGACAATAATGACAATAATAATAACAATAATAACAATAACAATAACAATAACAATAACAATAATAATAATAATAATAATAATGATAATAATAATAACAATAATAACAATAATAATAATAATAATAATAATAATAATAACAACAATCATAATAATAATAATAACATTAATCATAACAATACCGACAATAACAACAAAAATAACAATAACAAGAACAGGACTGAGACCAATTAATGAGACGAAGTAGAAGAGGAGGAGGAGGAGGATGGAGGGAGGGAGGAATCGATGAGCGGCCAGTAGAAGCCAAGCAGGAAAACCCGCTGATAAACCAGGTGTGAGGTCATAAGCGCAGAGAGTGAGATCACGGGACAGAGGACGAACCGTTTCTCCTTTTCCTATATCATTTTTCCGTGTTATCATCTACGCTTATCCAACAGGAGGGGGGGGGGGAGAGAAAAAAAAAGCTCCCCACAGCTCCTCTTCGCACCTGCTCTTAGATAAAGCTCCAAAGCTCACCTCCACACGTCCCAACACCTCGTCTTGGCTAATTAAACGACCCGTGGACACCGCCGGGAGTCACGTGCGGGGAAACGGAGACGCTAATTTCCTTCCCCTCCTAAGCGCTTAAATAACTTTCCAAAATAACTCAAACCCGTTTTGAAGAAGATAGGGGGGGGGGGGAAGAATTAGAGGCGTTATATACCATCTCGCTACCCCCTCCTCCTACCCCCCCCCCCCCCCCATCATTCAACCCCCACAGATGTTTCGAGAAGTAAACATATTCCCAGGTGTTCGGACGAGTTTCTCTCTCCGTCTACACGCAGGCAACATGACACCCGAGAGAGATGACAATACATGTTGCCACGGCATGAATGGCTGGGTAAATAGTGGATTTTTTTTCCCATTGATTAGGCATACCCATACACACAAGCTATGGCATCGATATGTCTCCCATATCGACCTCCCGTTATTGAAATCTATGTTAATGACTTCAAAGAATGTATTGATTCTTAATAGGTCACTTCCCTTTTCCGGCATTCGCTCTTAATCGTCTCTCTCTCTCTCCCTCCCTCCATCTCGTCTTTACCCATACTCTCCCTTCCACACTACCACTCCCTCCCCACTCTCCTCTCCTTCTCCCTCGACCCCCATCCTCTCCATTTCCCTTCTCCCTCAACCCCCATCCTCTCCATATCCCTTCCCCACTCCTTCATCCCCACTCTTTTCCTCTCCCTCCTCCACACCCCACTACCTTCTCCCTCCCCCATTCCTCCTTCATCCCCACTCTCCTCTCCTCCCTCACGCCCACGCCCACCCTCTCCCTTTCTCCCTCTCTCCCTCACCATCAAGCCATTTCGACCAACACAATGACACTAACCTGCGGCGGTGATTGTGCCTGTCTACCCGTGTCAGCTGTCAGGTCTGAGGTGGGGGACTCGTGTGTTTTCCTCCAGGACCCTCCAGGTTGCTCTCGCTCTCTCTCTTGCTAGGGCTCGTTAGCTGTCCCTTTCTCTTAGTCTTTGTCTTGCTTTTTATCCTTGCCCTCATTCTCATTCTCTTTATCTCTTTATCCCTATCTCTCTGTCTCTCTCTCGGTCTCTCTCTCGGTCTCTCTCTCGGTCTCTCTCTCGGTCTCTCTCTCTCTTTCTATCTATCTATCTATCTATCTATCTATCTATCTATCTATCTATCTATCTATCTATCTATCTCTCTATCTCTCTATCTCTCTATCTCTCTATCTCTCTATCTCTCTATCTCTCTATCTCTATCTCTATCTCTATCTCTATCTCTATCTCTATCTCTATCTCTATCTCTATCTCTATCTCTATCTCTCTCTCTCTCTCTCTCTCTCTCTCTCTCTCTCTCTCTCTCTCTCTCTCTCTCTCTCTCTCTCTCTCTCTCTCTATATATATATATATATATATATATATATATATATCGTTAGTTATCACTTTTTCTTCCTCTCTCTCTCCCTGATTTCCCCTTTCCCTATTCGCTCCTCTCCATAAATCTTACACGCCGGCTTCACACGCATTCATCCGCTCTTTGTTTACCACCCACCCACCCTGTCTAAATTCGCCTATCCATTAATCTATCCAGTGTACATTCACCCGCCCATTCATCTATCGAACACGCCATCCCTCATTAATCCAACCAAAACTCATCCATTCACCCATCCAACCACATTTCTCACCTACTCCCCTCTGCCGAAGTCTGTTTCCCTCATGATGTCTTTCCGACCCTCATTCTCACCTCACCCTTCCCCCTTCACCCTGCCGGCCGGCCTAACGACCCTCACATCATCTCCTCCTCACCCTCCCCTACCCTCCATCCCCCCTGCTGACACCCCCCATCCCGTCCTCTCCATGCCCCCCCCCCGGCCCCGTACGCAAACAAGGGAATATGAATGGTCATGAAATGGATAGTGTGACTGAGGACCCAGAAAATGAATGGGGGAGAAGGAATCGTCGAGGAAGGCATGATAATGCGAGAGGGGAATGGGAGAGAAAGGAAAAGAGCAAGAGGAATGAAGGGGAAAGGAGGTAAATTTGATCGGCCAAACGCTGATTCGTACTGCAAACGTTTGGTTCCGAGAAAACGTTCGGTGTAGGGAAAAAAACGTTATTTAAAGTCTTCCCCGAACACACAGTGAGTCAGAAGTCAAAGCGGGATAACTCGAGATTCTTAGAAAACGGAAACTAGGCGGGGGTGGGGGGTAGCGGGGAAAGATACGTGACGCACAGAAAGAGAGAGAGAGAGAGAGAGAGAGAGAGAGAGAGAGAGAGAGAGAGAGAGAGAGAGAGAGAGAGAGAGAGAGAGAGAGAGAGAGAGAGAGAGAGAGAGAGAGAGAGATGGGAGTGAGAGGAAGGGAGGAGAAGGAGAAAGAGAAAGAGAAAGAGAAAGAGAAAGAGAAAGGGAAAGAAAAGAGAAAGAGAAAGAGAAGAGAGAGAGAGAGAGAGAGAGAGAGAGAGAGAGAGAGAGAGAGAGAGAGAGAGAGAGAGAGAGAGAGAGAGAGAGAACGAGAGTAGGAGGGGAGGTCGACACATCACGCCTGCACTCAGGTCGTGACCCCAAACGGTGAAAGAGAGCGATGTCGCACGGGGGAGAAAGAGAGGAGAAAATACTCACGCTAGAATGATGGTGTGAAGTAGAACAAGAGCACACGCTCCCTAACACATACGTAAATAAATAACTGAAACGTGAAACAAAACGTTGACAGGAGACAAAATAAAAGACGCAGATATAAGGTATCAGGAAACATGCGGGGGGTCGAGGTGTGTGCATGGGGGAGGGGGGATGGAAAGAGGGGGGAAGGAGGGGGGGGGGGCAAAGCAGAAACGGGACACGTGTGCAGTCCTGACATACTTCCACAGAGACGCAAATACTCGACGAAATGCAACTAATTGTGGACATAGAGGAAAGGAAAGGAGAAAGAAAGTAAGAGAGAAGAAAATGGGACAACGAAACAAAGAAGGGACATGAGGGAAAGAGGGGACGAGGGAAAGAGGGAGAAAGAGGGGACGAGGGAAAGAGGGAGAAAGAGGGGACGAGGGAAAGAGGGAGAAAGAGGGGACGAGGGAAAGAGGGGGAAAGAGGGAGAAAGAGGGGACGAGGGAAAGTAGGAGAAAGAGGAGAGAAGGGAAAGAAAAGGGGGCATGCAGGAATAGGGGCCTAGAGAGAAGAGAAAAAAAAATTAACAGGGAATGGGGGGCAGAAAGAGACAAGAGGAAGACAGGAAAAGGGGGGGGGGGAAGGGCCAAGAGGAAGAGAGGGTCAGAGCCAGGTAGCGAAAGAGCCACAGTGGCCCTGAGCCTATAAACCAGGTAATCACCTCAAACAAAGGCAAATAACAACAGCGCGAGTGGCGACCAAATCCCTGACCCACAGGAAGTTCACGCGGCTGTGCGTATGCATTACCTTTGCCGGAGTCCACTTGGTTGTTGTTGAGGACGTCGCTGTCCGTGCTGCCGGTCGGGGAATGGTGCCGCTGGGGGTAGCCATGGTGGTGGAGGCGTCGCTGAAGGCAGTCCACTACTTCCTCCTCCTCCTCCTCCTCCTCCAGAGTCTCTAAGCTCCCGCCGGGCTCCTCCGCTAGTGTCCTGTGCACCCCCATGGCGCGGTCTCGCCGTCAGGGTGGTGGTGACGCTGCAGCTCGTCCGGGGACACGACCCGCCACTTGCCCTGCGGACACCAGCTGTTGGTGCTGCGCGGGGGCGGGCTCTCCTCCCGGGGATTTCTTATTTACCGCGCTTTCAGCTGCCGTCAGCACCTCACGTAGGCGTCAGCAGGCGCGCCTCCGTCAGCAGTAACAGGTGTGGGAGAAGCGCTCGCGGGGAGGGAGGCCTGGGTGGCCAGCAAACACTCTCACCGCCCGCGTTGCCTCCAGACGGTTCCTTGTCGCCGTGGCTGCACCGAGCTCCGCCTACGGTCTGCTCGCTGCCTGTCGGCCTAACCACTCGCTCTCGCTCTCTCCGTCTCTCTCTTCGCGCGCCGCGGACCTTGCATGGGCGCTCGAGATCACAGGCGCCGATTCCTCCGGTTAGGCACTTTGGTTTGTTACAATAAGTGTATTCATAGATCACCACTAGTTAGATTTGTTTTTTTGTTCCTGTATTGTATTCCTGAGATACAGACATAAAGAGCCTTTAAAATCACAGACAAACATATGCTACGCAATTATATGTATATATATAAAAAAAATACCCGCAATAAATGAATCACAAGATTACCACCATACCCCCAGCCTCCCTACGAAAAAATAAAAAATGGTTCTAAGCCTAAAAGCAATCATCTGGCACTGTGTCGGCACCGCTATCCTCTCTCCTCTCTCTCTCCCGTGGCACCCACGCCCTCCCACGCACCGCCGCCCTTGTACGCCCACGTGGCTAAACCCTTCGAGACTCTCCACATTACTAATGCTGGACGAGATGGGTCGGGTGGGCGAATGAATGAATGAATGTTTGTGCGTGTGCAAGTGTGCGTGTGCGTGTGCATGTGCATGTGCGTGTGCATGTGCATGTGCGTGTGCGTGTGCGTGTGCGTGTGCATGTGCATGTGCATGTGCATGTGCATGTGCATGTGCATGTGCGTGTGTGTGTGTGTTGGTTTATGCATTCGTGAGTATGGGGACGTATGTGTGTGTGTGTACAGGAGACAATGAGAGAGAAACTCATAAAATTACTATCCCATTCTTCCTATCCCAAATTATTCCTCTTCCCACCTACAATCCCTCCTCTTCATATCTCGCCAATTCCTCCTCCCCCTCCTCCTATCCTACTCATCATCATCTTTTTTCCTCGTCTCCCCCCCCCCCCCGCCTTCTTCCCACAGCACTTCCTGCAGCGGGCGCCCGAGCCGCACGGCATCGCAGGTGGCAAATAACGCGAAGGCGGCGAAGGAGCCCGCGAGGGAGGCCATATGTCACGCCTGGGTCGCCATCTAACTGTACGTGAGCCGCTGTCTGCCGCCCACCCTCCCGCCCGCCCGCCCGCCCGTCCGCCCGCACGAGGAACTGTGTCGAGAAAGTGGGTCATCAGCGAGCAACGGTGGATGGGAGCCGCCGCCGCCGCCGCTCGAGCGGCCGCCGCCACGAGCGGTTGGCCTTCACTTTTTCCCACCATCGCCAGCGCAGCCTCTGCCCTCGCCGTACCTTCCATCACTACGACCTGCCGCCCCAGCTGCTGCTTCCTTCTCGCTGAGGCTCCCCTCTATCTCCGTTCCCTCCCAATTCCTCCTTCCCTCCATTCCCTCCCTCATGCATACCGTTACTCTCCTCCTCCGCCCAGCATGCGCCTACACATGGTCTCAGGTGTGAGTACACCGGGTATTTATAGTGCCAAGCTGAGGATCAGAATGCCAGCTATGCCGCAGAGGGATTCATTGCTGGTGGAAGTGGTGGTAATGGTGGAGGTGAGGTGGTGGTCGCCGTGTTGGCTGCTGCTGCTGGTGCCTCCCTGCCCCCCCCCCCCCCCCCGACCATCGCCACCACTCTCTCCTCTTGCTCAACCACCGCCTACACCATCAGCTGGATCACACTCCATCTCTCCGTCGCGAATCTAAGCTCCATAGCGGCTCTCGGGTCCTCCTCCACCCCCGCGGTCCCTCGCCTCGAACGTTCCACCTGCTACAGAAAACCAACCTGGCAACTTTGACAATAGGGAAATCGAACGTGCACAAGGCCGTGCGTTGAGCAACCCACTCTCACCCTTCACGTGCCCTCCCTAGTGAATGGGAATCCCATAGGCCCACCAAGCATCGTCGTCGCACGTGCATATGGCCCACTTGGCCCACTTGGCCCCCGTTCCTTACGAATCGAGACCCTTCCGTCAAGTACCATCCGGGAGGTCACTCGCGTGCCACAACTTGCCAGACGTCGATATCTGACTCACAGGTTGTCTTTCGAGGACCAAGTCGTGTTTCACTTTTCCACACATTCACTAATTACGGTCGTTTGGTTAGCAACGACGAGCTCACACGGCCCTGGTAATTGCCACGTCTGCACCTCGCCATTTGGACCTCAGCTTGGATCAGGCACGTTCTCTTTCTCACTGCGTTTGGCCGAGCAACCGACTCGCCCTTAAGTCACACTCGCTTCTCTTACCACAAATAATCACTCAAAGCACCAGTAATCCAGTTTCGACGGCGTGTACATTGATGTAAAGTGAGCCGTATGGAGAGCCGTGGTCCCGCGCACAAGTACCACGAGTCCGATCAGCTGACTACTGACTGAAACAGCTGAGTGTCACAACACGACCACCTGATACGGCCCGAGTTGCCAACGCGCACATTTCCCCCAACCGACTAAACGTATCCAGTATGGCGCTGCAGGGGCAACTTGCCATATTGTTAACTATTACTTAGATTTGTTGAGGATTTGCAGTATCTATTCATTGCAAAATTTCAGGAAATGAGTGACAGGGAGACTTAATACTAAGAATTTCACGGAAAATCGAAACTGTCAACTGTCTCCAAGGATTCCTCCAATGTACTGCACACCCAGTAGCTTCGCATAAAAAAAGTAAATTAGTTTTTCAAGGATGAATTTTCTTTAGGGTACCTGTATTCACCACCCCTCAAGAACTATATGCACTAGCTATCCTTTGTCTCTGCCCCCTCCCCGCCGCTCCCCTCCCGTCTTCCCTCTCTCTCCCTAACTCTGCCTCTCACTCGGTCCATCATCCCCTTTCTCTCTCTCTCTCTCTCTCTCTCTCTCTCTCTCTCTCTCTCTCTCTCTCTCTCTCTCTCTCTCTCTCTCTCTCTCTCTCACTTTCTTTCTCGCTCTTTTTCATCTCTCTCTTTCACCTCTCTCTCTCTCTCTCTCTCTCTCTCTCTCTCTCTCTCTCTCTCTCTCTCTCTCTCTCTCTCTCTCTCTCTCTCTCTCTCTCTCTCTCCGTCTTAAGTTCCTCACATCTGGCCAATATCTGAACCCGTACACAAAATGGGTTAATCATCTACGCAAACAGTGCGGCGATAGTACTGAATACAGGTAACGAAAGTGGTTCATGAAGAGGCTTTATCTATTCGTCTCTCTCTCTCTTTCTCTCTCTCTCTCTCTCTCTCTCTCTCTCTCTCTCTCTCTCTCTCTCTCTCTCTCTCTCTCTCTCTCTCTCTCTCTCTCTCTCTCACGTCCACTTATCTCCCTTCCCGTCTCTTTATATCTTGTCTCCATCACTTATCCTACCCCCGTCTCCTTTCACTCCCTGCCCTCTCTCTTTCTCCCTCTCACTCCATTTTCCTTCATTCCCTCTCACTTTCCAACTCCATATTCACAGAAGACACCCATACCCTCTACCGTCTTCCTCTTCCCTCCCCTCCCTCCTCTCCTCCATTCTTCCACACTCTCCCCCTCCCATTCTCTCCTCCTTCCCTCTCCCTTACTTCCCCTTCCTCCCATCCCCTCTCTCCCTCCCCCTTCCTCTCTTTCACATCCCTCCCCTCCCTCTTCCATTCTTCCCGTCCCCTTCCCTCCCTTTCCTCTTCCCCCCTCCTCTTTTTCCTTTCCCCTTCCCCGTCTCCTCTTCTTCCCTTCTTCTTCCCCCATCGCTTTCCCTTCCCCTTCCCTCCTTCCCCCCTCTCTTTCCCATCCCTCCCATTCTTCCCTTCCCATTCCCTCCCTTCCCCCCCATCTTTCACATCCCTCCCATTCTTCCCCTTTCCCCTTCCCTCTCTTCTCCTCTTCTTCCCCTCCTCACTCCCGTGTTCGCTTTCCCCTCTCTCCCTCTCTGACTCCCCGTTTGCGTGCGAGAACAGGCGAGCGAGTGGCCGAGCATCCCCCCCCCCCCCCCGGTCGCGGATCCTACTTTCCCGTCGGCATCTTGTCAACCAGGATGTCTTCTCGGCCTCATCATGCGTCCGGAGGCTGGTGGAGGTGGTGGAGGTGTAGGTGGAGGTGGTGGAGGTGGAGGTGGTGGAGGTGGTGGAGCAGGTGGTGGAGGTGGCAATAAGAGTGGGAGTGGGGATTGTGGTGGTGGAAGTGGAGGAGGTGGGATGCTGGTGGAGGTGGGATTGGGGGTGGTGGAGGTGGAGGTGGAGGTGGAGGTGGAGGTGGAGGTGGAGGTGGAGGTGGAGGTGGAGGTGGAGGTAGAGGTGGAGATGGGAGTGGGGGTGGTAGAGGTGGTGGTGAAGGTATGAGTGGGGGTGGGGGAGGGAGTGATGGTGGGGGTGGTGTTGGATGACGAAGAGGAGGAAGAGGAGGAGGTAAAGAAGAGAGAGAAAGAGAGAGAGAGAAGGACAAGGGCAAGGAGAAAAAAAAAGGAAGAAAAAATCGAGATGAAGCAACATAAGGAAGCGATACAAAACCTTTTCTCTTCTCTTCCTTCCTCTCTCTTCGTTAAATCTTACTTTCACTGCTGCTTGGCTGCTACTTTTAATACAAAGTAGTGACGAGAGAGAGAGAGAGAGAGAGAGAGAGAGAGAGAGAGAGAGAGAGAGAGAGAGAGAGAGAGAGAGAGAGAGAGAGAGAGAGACAGAGAGAGACAGAGACAGAGAGAGACAGAGACAGACAGACAGAGATAAAGAGACACACACACAGAGAGAGAGAGAGAGAGAGAGAGAGAGAGAGAGAGAGAGAGAGAGAGAGAGAGAGAGAGAGAGAGAGAGAGAGCGAGAGAGAGAGACAGACAGCGAAAGAGAGAGAGGGAGAGAAGGGGGAGGAGGGCACAGTTTGGCGAGTGTCCAGTACAAACCAGCGTGCATGACTCAAGTTTACGGTTAGCTCCGTGGTAGGCCTACTGTATGTCAGTTTCTTCATAGTTCCACCTCCTTCTGGCCAATTGTAGGCCGGTGTAGGCAAATTCAGTCCATCTTACTCTATCAAAGGTCGTTAAATTGTTGATTGTGCTTGTCCTTTGGTGCGCGGAAACATTGTGGATGTAAGACAACTGTATCATAGCAATTAGGTAATTTATGCACATACATAAACTAATAATCAAATACACAAATGAGTAAACAAACAAATAAATATGTGATATTTTATATAACCGATTATACACACACACACGCACGCACGCATAAACGCACGCGCGCGCGCGCTTGTGCGTGATTTGTGCGATTGCGTGTGCGATTTCGTGTGCGTTAGAGTGTGTATGTGGTTCCATGTATGTAAGTGTACACAGATCAGTTCATACGCTCTTTCACGCTTTATGTGTTATTCCCATTATGTCACTCCGGTTTGTCAAGCCACCTCATTGTCATGCTTAAAAGCCACCGCATGATTTGATAAGCTTTTTATTTCAACACAACAGAATGCATGACGGCTAAACCTCTACCTCGCATAGGCCTTGCGTGAGGTGTCGGCAGGCGCTGGTAATGATGGGGGGGAGGGGCGGGGTTTAGAGGGAGGGAGGGGGTCATGGAATGGCCATGGTGGCTGTACACACCTCTTATGCTGCTACACTTTACTTTCACTTCGTCTGCCAGTATTCGGTGGAGAAAGTCCCCCTCTCTCTCTCTCTCTCTCTCCGCGTCTGCCTCCACCTACCTGCTCCTCCCCCACTTCACCCCCCCCCCAATGAACCCGCTTCCTTCACCCTCTTACTGCAATACTTCCCAAGTGACTTTCGATTCTTAATAGCAATGCGTGAGTGCCAGAGGTAATTCGCCCGGCTTTATCTCTCACCATTTCCATGCGATTTATAAATCTCTGGGTTCAGCTAGATCCTGCGCCGTTTTTTTTTTTTCTGAAAGGGCTGAATTTAGCTGGTAATATAATTCGTTACCGTGTGTGATATTCAAGTGTGAAAATGGCTGGTCGTCTACATGCCATTTCACACGCATTTAAGAGGTTCGTGGCATTTCTACGTTCATTATTCTCGCGGACGAACCCGGCGGCCTCGCATAGAAAACGAAGTGAATTTAGAAAATGTAATAGACGTGGGAGGCAAACTACAGCAAACTGCATCGACGCGTACTATCATCCTTGTCCCATAACTAATATAATCCAGACATCCAGACGTCTCGAAGGGCTGGTGGAATGATGGCAGTTGCATCATTACTGAGTAACATAGAGTAAAAGTCCGGGAAGCTTTCGTCCAGAAGCCTTGAACGTTACCACGGCTGATGCAACGGGCGCAACGTGCATGGATGAACGTCGCTGACCTACTTTTTACGCACATCCAGCGCGTAGTTGACCCACTTACGGCGCACACATACCTACTTGTCCAGTGTTTTAGTGATTCACATCCTCTAATGACACACAGCCGGGGTACCATTCGAACACCTGACAAGACCCGGCTGTGAACACTTCGCTCGCGTCCGACAAGGAAAAGGCTTTAAACTCGTTAAAGAGCAAAAAGGAAGGACGAAGGAAGAGGCCAGAGTACATCCGCGTTCATGTACAACGACGGACGCGATTAGCAAAGGGAAGCGGGGCTCAAAGGGTTAAAGAGAGGCAAGGATGCTAGACAATGTTGATAATGAACGGGTGGTATTGAACAGCTGATCCAACACGATCGAAACAGGCCAAAACGCGACTCAAATATGTCAAACACGAAGTTGGTCCGCTGAGCCAGCGCGAGGAACACCAAGATGAAGTAAGCCTAGCACAGATCACGGCATCTGCATTCTGCAATGCGTCCCAGAGCAAACTCACTACATTCCTGTCGCACTCGCTGGTTCACAAAACACAATCACAAACAAATTCACGATCCAAGAACAAAGGCAAAACAGAATAACACAAACGATCCTTCACGCTTCCTCCAACTTACATTCTCCCTTGTTCACATCCTTCACGCTCACTTTTCTAAAAGTACGTATACGCCCGTAAGGTCTACGTGTTTTTATAACTACTACTTCTCATATTCTCTCTCTCTCTCTCTCTCTCCTCCTCTCCATCCGTCACTTCCTCT
>NC_061844.1:8222653-8225153 GCF_019202785.1 Penaeus chinensis
TCTCCTTCTCCCTCTCCCTTTCTTTCTCCTACTCTCACTCTTCACCTCGTTCTCCCTCTCCTTTTCCTTCTCCTACTCTCACTCTTCTTCTCTTTCTCCCTCTCCTTGTCCTTCTCTTACTCTCACTCTTCTCCTCTTTCTCCCTCTCCCTCTTCCTCTCCTACTCTCACTCTTTACCTCTTTCTCCATATCCCTCTCCTTCTCCTACTCTCACTCTTCACCTCTTCCTCCCTCTCCATCTCCCTCTCTTCCACCACATTCTTCATGTCTCGTCGGCTTTATCATGTATTTTCTCTTGGCCTTTAATCTCCGCTGTTACTTATTTGCACAAGTGACAACCGCACCGAAGTGGATTGGAGACGTGTCTGCATGTCTGTCGGTTCATCCAGAAAATGGGTGAGTTTTTTTTTTGTTTAGCTTTTAAATATCTCTTTTGTATTTTTCTTTATTTTTCTCGATGTTTTTGTCCGCTTCATTGCTGATGTTTTTTTTTTTTTTTGGGGGGGGAGGGTGAGAGGGAGAGAGGGAGGGAGGGAGGGAAGGAGGGAGGGAGGGAGGGAGAGAGAGAGAAAGAGAGAGAGAAGGGGGGGAGGGAGGGAGGGGGGAGAGAGAGAGAGGGAGAGGGAGGGAGGGAGGGGAGAGAGAGAGAGAGAGAGAGAGAGAGAGAGAGAGAGAGAGAGAGAGAGAGAGAGAGAGAGAGAGAGGGAGGGAGGGAGGGAGGGAGGGAGGGAGGGAGGGAGGGAGAGAGAGAGAGAGAGAGAGAGATGGGGAAAGAGAGAGAGAGAGAGAACAAAGTAAAACAAGAGATTGAAAGGACAGCGTCTAGAAAGAGCGAAGATGGGAGGGAGATGAGAGGGACACGAGAAGAACGTTGGAAGATAGCGGTTCAGAACGGAGGGAATGAAAGAGAGACAAACAAAGAGAAGAGAAAGAGAGACAGTGTCAGACTTGTACGCAGAAAGAATGTCAAGATAGGACTGAGCGAGTGAGAGAGGGGGGGGGGGATACCAAGAACGATCTACGTTTTCTATGAACTCATCAACCTCTTAACACGAGCGCTCTCGCTCTCGTTCTCTCTCTCTCTCTCTCTCTCTCTCTCTCTCTCTCTCTCTCTCTCTCTCTCTCTCTCTCTCTCTCTCTCTCTCTCCCTCTCTCTCTCGCTCTCTCGCTCTCTCGCTCTCTCTCGCTCTCTCTCTCGCTCTCTCTCTCTCTCTCTCTCTCTCTCTCTCTCTCTCTCTCTCTCTCTCTCTCTCTCCTTCAACCTCGACACAACCTCGTCTCAAGATCACCATATCCACATCACCACCATATTCACCCTCATCTCATCACCAATACGTCACCCCCCCGCCCCCCCCACATCCCATAATGCAACTTAACCTCTCTCATCACCACGCTAACATCACCACCACCATTAGCAACACCATTACACTGTCGCTATCACACCCAACGCCACAACACTATCACTTCTCCCCTCATGGCCCTAAGCTTTGCTATGGGTTTACTAGAAAAAGGTATGCATGAGAATGAATATTTTCACAATAGAAGAGATGTATTTGACCATGTATTTCTGACGAAGATCGAAGCGAAACCGGTCAAATACATCTCTTGTACTGTGAAGATATTCATTCTCATGCATACCTTTTCTACATTTGTCGACATGAATACGGTTCATGGGCTTACTCATTGGAAATAAATAAGTGACATAAAACACATAAAATAGACTTAATCTTAATATCACTATGACCAATTACTCACAAGCAGAGTAACTCTTATCGCCACAAAGCTATCAGTATCAAGTAATACATTTATCTATAACACGCAAGCTGTATCATTATCACTTCACTATCTCAGCCACTCCAACGTCACCATAACAGTACTTTGAACTGTTAAACCCCCACCATACCATCAGCACTGACACAGAACAGGGATCACCATAAGCACAATACCTCTACCCTTGTATTCAGTACCAACACATCATTTGATCATCACCACCATTAAATCACCATACTACCATCATCATCACTACCACTAACACCATGTCACTACCAGTTCACTACCTTCTACCGCGAACGTCACTATTATGTCACCGTCACCTACAAACACCCCACTATACTATCGTCACTATATCACTATAACACTATCACCATGTACAACACTTTCAACTCAGCAACAAGCAGGACCCTCTCCCTCCCCCCTACCACCGCCTCTCCCCCCAGCCACCGCCTCTCTCCCCGGCCACCCCCTCTCTCCCACCCCCCACCCCTTACCAATCCCCTCTCTCCCCTCCCCTTACTACCCCTCTTTCTCCCCTCCCCCTACCACCCCCATTTCTCCTCTCCTCCCTCCCCACCACCTCTCTCTCCCCTCCCTACCTACCATCCCCTCTCTCTCCCCTCCTTCCCCCTTCTCTACCCCCTCCCCCCTCCCCCCTCCCCCCTCCCCCCTCCCCCTCCCCCCTTGAGTCAGAGAAACATATCGGAAGCAGTTAACCTGGCCGAGC
>NC_061844.1:8243937-8248937 GCF_019202785.1 Penaeus chinensis
TTCAGTCAAGCCCCTTTTTAAACACTTGCCCCTTTTAAAAACGTCGCACCCGGGGGCCCCCCCCCACCTCCCCCCCCCCCCCCCCCTTCCCCCCCCCCTCCCCCTTCCCCTTCCCCTTTCCCTTTCCCTTCCCCTTCCCTCCCCCCCTTCCCCTTCCCCCTTCCCCTTCCCCCCCCCTGCCTTGTGGTGTGTCGCTCTCTCTCTGTCGCCTCTTCCCCCCCAAAGCCACGGGAGAATTTGAATAAACAACGGAATGAATGTGGTAAGCGAACACAAAGCAAGATAATCAGAAAAGAATTAAAAAATATAAAAAAATAGTGGTAGACGAGTGGAGGGAAATGAATAAAATAACAAAATGAAAATAGTATGTTAAGACAAAAAAAAAAAAAAAGAAGAAAAAAAGATAGAGCAATACCAATAAAAATAAATAAATATAAATAAAACAGATAAACAAAAATAAATAAATAGAAATAAGGAAAAATGGAGATAACAGCCTATGACAAAAATCCACAAACAAAACCAAACTAAACAACGACAAAACAAGGAACAAACAACAAAAAGCAGATCGCAACTCGGACAAAATTTGAATGAACAGAATGCAAATGAGAAGCAACGGCAAACAACGAATAAAAAAAAAAAAAAATTGCAAGACAATCTAAGACAAAGTTTTTCTTTCAATAATTTAATTCGCAAAGATGGCAAACTATTAAAAAAAAAACAAATTTTACCAAGAATAGTAAACAAACAAAAGCCTGGATAAACAAAATAAGGACAGGAAGCTAATTAGACAATCTGAATAAACAACGAAATGAAGGCGGTAATATATTTGATAATTAAGTTAAATAAACTAATTAAATCAAGTTAATCATTAAATTAAATAATATAATTAAATCAAGTTAATCCTTAAATGAAATCATAATTAAATCAAATTAATAATCTAATCAAATAATATAATTAATCAAGTCAATAATCAAATGAAATAATGGGTTGAAACAAGGAAAGGAGGAAGACATGAAAGCAGGAAGATAATTCAGAGAAAAAACAGAAGAAGGCAGACTGACGAAAAAAAAATATTATAAAAAATGTAAAACTAACACGAAAACCTTGAAAAAAAGCTGCAAATTCATGAAGGTATATTCCAAATTGAATAAAGAAAAATAATACGAAACACTAGGAAAAATGTCAATAAACAATAAAACAAAGATTGTTTTAATAGACAAAATACGATAGTACACAAAAGAAAGAAGAAACTGACAGTAAAGCTCACTAAAATAATTAAAATAATAATGATCACAATAAAATATTTATAAAAATAAAATCATAATAATTAAGTAAAGAGTTAAGAGTAAAAATAATAAGAATGGTTAAAACATTATATCAATTCATTAGTACAACAACAATCATACTATCAATATAATCAATAAAAATGAAGATAGTACTACTACTGCTTATAACAATAAAAATAATAACAATGCTAATGATGATAATAACAATAACATCAACAATAATAATCATTATTATTATCATAATGATGACAATAATGATAATAATAATAATAATAATAATGAAACTAGTAATAATAAAATAAATAATAATAATAATAACAATAATAATAATAATAATAATAATAATAATAATAATAATAGTAATAATAATAATAATAATTATAATAATAATAAAAGTAACAACAATAATAACAAAATAGTAATAATAAGATTAATAATAATAATAATAATAATAATAATAATAATAATAATAATAATAATAATGATAATAATAAATAATAATAATAATAATAATAATAATAATAATAATAAATAATAATAATAAAAAAATAATAATAATAATAATAAATCATAATAATAATAATAACAACAACAACATTAACAACAATAACTTCCCCACATCACCAACAGAAACAACTCAGCCCAGCAAACAGCCATTAAGCCCGAGCCAGACATGAATCTCACTGCAGAAAGACCAAAGCCAAATTGTTTCCACTCGAGAGGCGTTTGAAAATGGACCAAATATCTCGAGAACAGGAAATGCGAACGAAATGAGGGACGAATATACACTTATGGCGATTGCAGAGAATTGGGCAATTCGGTGATTAAGTGCTACGAGTGGTTAATTATGTTGGGTGGATGATGGTGATGATGGTGATGGTGGTAATGATGGTGATGATGTTGGTGATGAAGATGGTGGTGATGGTGAAGATGATGAACATGGTGATGGTGATGATGATGGTGATGGTGATGATGATGGTGATGGTGGTAATGATGGTGATGATGATGGTGATGATGTTGGTGATGAAGATGGTGGTGATGGTGAAGATGATGAACATGGTGATGATGATGAAGATGGTGGTGATGGTGAAGATGATGAACATGGTGATGGTGATGATGATGATGGTGATGGTAACAATAACACCGCCAATAGTAAAATAATGGTTATAATAATTTCACTAATAATAATAATAATTCTAATAATTATTATTCCAATAATAATAATAATTTCAATAACAACAATAACCACTATTATTGCCATTGACAACAGTATATAATTACCATAATATCAATAATGACAATCATTCTTATTATCAGTACTATCATTAAACTGTCATCACTGTCTTCATGTTTATTATCACCATAATTATCATTACAACCAGTTACTAATATTACCAATATGATTAGCATTATCATTAATCACAAATGCATAAGCAGCATCACTTCTTATACCATTTACATTATAAGTATCAATTACCATTATTCCTATAATTAAAAGGAACATATCTATTATAATTTACCATTATGAACGTTATTACATAAAGGTGTCATAAGTAGTACCCAAGTTAGAAGGAAAACTCGGGAAAATACAAGGCAGCAATCATCACTCGCATATCGTTAAAACGTGCCAAATAATCCCGAGGAAAAAAAAAATCTGAGCAAAAACAGCAACAACAATAACGACAACGACAACGACCCAGCAACAACAACAAAAAAGCGCAAAAAAAACACTTCAAACATGAGCCACCCGCGAACCCATACAACAAAAGCGAGCAAGAGAGCCGGACCACCACAGGCCACAATGACCATGGTTTGGTACGCGACCCGAGGCTTGACAGATGGCACAATGTGAAGGTAGAAATAGAACCAGCTGGTGAAGACACGCGGCCCCCACTGCGGGTGCACGTGGGGGACACCGAACGTTCTCTTCCCCGTCTATAACGCCTTTGTTCTGTTTCTTTTCGTCGTCTTTTTAACTCAAGAAGCGTAAATCGATGCCGAAGATTTAGGCCTACATGATGTTCTTATCATTTTTCTTCTCCTTCTGCACCTCGCTAGGTTGCATTGAGATGGATTCGCGGCCGGTCGACAGACACGGGACTCTAAGGTTGTGCCTCTCCTCGCCACAACTTGTTTATCGGCCGCTGATAAGATTAGGCAACGCGGCAGAGCACCTGGGCGTGAGGGAGGGTCGTGTCCCGCACCTGATCACCGCCCACACGCACACTTAACTCCAACCGCTTCTCTATCTTCTTCGGATTCTTTCTCCTTCTTTTTCCTATTCTTTCTGGGCTTTTTATTTCTCCTCCTCTTACCCCCTTCTTACATTCTCTCTCTCTCTCTCTCTCTCTCTCTCTCTCTCTCTCTCTCTCTCTCTCTCTCTCTCTCTCTCTCTCTCTCTCTCTCTCTCTCTCTCTCTCTCTCTCTCTCTCTCTCCAACTCCATCTCTTTCTTTCTCCCTTTCCCCTTTCCTTACGTAGCCACTTGTGGGGACTCACTGATGGGTGTGGCACTTGAGAGGACTTAACAGGTGCTTTGCCTGGTTACCAAAGTCTGGCATCTCTTCCATAAGGTCCGTTAGGGCAACTTATTTTGCGTGTAGGCAGATTTTTTTTTTTCCTAGTTTCGGAACGTCATTGCCACGAGAGAAATGGCGCGCTGGTGACATAAGGAAACGTGTGAGGGAGAGTGCGATAGCGGTGACAGGGAGAGGGGGGGGGGGGTTGGGCCAGAGTGCATGGCACCGCCACCTGATAAACAACATTAGGGCCACTTGGTAACGGCACCCATAGCCAACGCACCCGTTAGGATATCTCTCTGTTCCACGGGGAAACGTGGCCACACAAAGTTTTTCCTCTCTCCACAACCATCCTAGCAACACGAAAATGGCCCCCATCGTCACTCTACAGCGTAAAAGATGGAATAATGTTGACGATAAGTTTGTACAGCGAACGGGCCTCCTCCAGACCCAGGGCCACTGAGTCACTTTCCACGCCCATTATATTGCGATTCAACGATCGACATCACTACTTACCGTTCCTAAGCTCGTGGTAGATAACGTCTCCATCTTTGGGGTTGGGATTCGTAGACGTAGATGGTTCCATAAACGTGTATGAAGTTAAATTTCTTCAGAAACACAGAAACATTTCCTGTGGAGACGAACTTGCACCAGATGCCACTAGAATCTGCTGCCGGAAGGCGACCAAACTGTTGTATACTATAAATGATTCAACATCGTACTTACATCATGTTCACAAAATTAAATCACGAATCATACATTCAATTGTTCAACTGTATCAAATAATTTAAAAAGAGGCACCTCTTCGACTAAGGAATCGATTTCCCGCTGAGCACCTCTTCCGTCTGGCAACGCGGTTTACGGCACTGCTCAGCTGATCTTGCGACAGGTAGAGTGATCAGAATTACGTAATTAACCTGTAATTCACAGCACATCCGCACACGCCACAGCCTAGGATATCACCGCGAAAATGATCTAATCTACCCATCAAATAACCCCGCTTAATTATCAATCAGCATCGCAGTTGCCAGAAATAAGAAGGGAGGGATGAGGGAGAGGAGTGAGTGAACGGCGTTGCGAAGTTGTCGTAAAATCTCAAGGCCATATCAGTTGGAGTGCGACGTTGACTGCTCGCTGTCGTTTGGGATTTCAGAGCGACGCCACATCGCTTCCCTGGCGACGCCGATTCGGAGAAT
>NC_061844.1:8268937-8273937 GCF_019202785.1 Penaeus chinensis
AATGAAATACGCGCGAAAGAAAGAACGAAAGAAAGAGAGAGAGAGAGAAGGAAAGAAAAGCAGGAAGAAAAGATGATCACATTAACCGGTACATTTTATCAATAATGATAACGACAAAAGGAACAGCAAAATCAATAAAAGTCGCGCAAACAAGTATGACTTACAACAATAAAACAAAAACAAAAACAAATTACAATAACACGGTAACTACAACAGTAAAACCAGCAACGGTGACAACAAGAAAAACGGCAAAAACAACAGTGATGAGAAAAACAATAGTAACAATAAGAAAAACAACAACAAAAATATGTGACAAAAACAAGAGAACAACAGTAAGTGATAACAAGGAAAACGACAACAAAAATAAGTGACAATAAAAACAAGAAAAAAGACAGTAACAACAAGAAAAACAACAACAACAAAAATAGTGACAACAGCAACAGTGACAACAACAGCAACAGCAAAAGTAACAACAAAAACAACTGTGACAACAACAGCGCCACCTCCCACGCCCTCCGCGCCAGCCTCCGCGGACCAACAGAAACAAAGACACAAACAGTAACGACAACAACAAAAACAACAGAAGCGCCACCTCCCGACCCCCACGGACCAACAGAAACAAACAAAAAAAAGCCCACAAATAGTGACAACAACAACGACAACAACGCCCCCCCCCCCCTCCAACGCCAGCCTCCGCGGACCAACAGAAACAAAAACACAAACAATAACAACAACAACAGAAGCGCCACCTCCCATCCCCACGGACCAACAAAAACAAAAAACACAAATAGTGACAACAACAACGACAACAACGCCCCCCTCCCTCCAACGCCAGCCTCCGCGGACCAACAGAAACAAAAACACAAACAATAACAACAACAACAGAAGCGCCACCTCCCATCCCCACGGACCAACAAAAACAAAAAACACAAATAGTGACAACAACAACGACAACAACGCCCCCCCCCCTCCAACGCCAGCCTCCGCGGACCAACAGAAACAAAAACACAAACAATAACAACAACAACAGAAGCGCCACCTCCCATCCCCACGGACCAACAAAAACAAAAAACACAAATAGTGACAACAACAACGACAACAACGCCCCCCTCCCTCCAACGCCAGCCTCCGCGGACCAACAGAAACAAAAACACAAACAATAACAACAACAACAGAAGCGCCACCTCCCATCCCCACGGACCAACAAAAACAAAAAACACAAACAGTGACAACAACAACCCCCCCCCCCCCCCAACGCCAGCCTCCGCGGACCAACAGAAACAAAAAACACGGACAGTGACAACAACAACGCCCCCCCCCCCCCCAACGCCAGCCTCCGCGGACCAGCAGAGGCGCTTCCTCTCCCACAATGCCTCGTGACAAATGACGAACGACGCCGCACCTGATCCCGCGCGCTGCACTTGTCTTCCCGGAAGTGAGTTTCTCCTTCACTTTATCCCCTTCCATCGCCGAGGGAAAGGGACGCCGGGCTTTCTACGACACGCGAGAACAATATTATCTTTCTTATGTTTTCTGATTTTTTTTTTTTTTTTTTTTTTTTTTATCTTGTTCCAAAGGGTGCGGCACGTGGATCTGATCGCCTTTTTTTGAGTCAGTTTTTGTTGACGTCTTGTCGGGTTTGTCGATCCCTTTATTGTCTCTTATCTGTAGAGCTATAAATATATGTAAATACACACATACATAGATTCATATATATGTATATATACATACATACATACATACATATATATGTGTGTGTGTGTGTGTGTGTGTGTGTGTGTGTGTGTGTACATACGTACATACATACATGAGTGCATATCCCTGTATCTGCAGACGAATTTAAGTACTGTATTTTTTTTTTTTTTTTCTAGGTATGTGCCGTACCGTTTCCCAGATAATTTAGCCGAGGTTTATGTATCCTTATCAACTAAGGTCGTCACCTACCCTTCCCCTTCTCTGAAACATCATACTGACTTTGATCCCACTTCCAGCCATCCATGTTTCCCTTCACCCTGGTTCTCCGTTGCTGTCTCTGTTTTATCAAGGATTGCGTCAATATCTGTCGCTATCTTCTCTCTCCCACTCCTGGGGCCCGGCAACGACATGCAAACGACCTGTCAAGCAGAATCCTAACAAGATTTTAAGAAACCCAGATTTCACAATATTCAGGAAAATTGATCTCCTTAGAAGATCTAAGACTTTAAGGAAAGGTCGATTTCCTGCAAGGCCGGCGTGGCCTTGTCGAGGAGGAGGTGTGTGTGGGGGGGAGGGGGTGAAGAGAGGGAGTGAGGAAGGAATAAATTGAAGTAATGTTATTAAGGTGTATACCGCCCAAGAGACATTCGGGGAAAGGGCGGTTGCGCGTGTTCCCAAATCCGCGATCTTAGTAAACGTGTCTTAAACCTGTTTGTTTGCGTGTTGTGAAATTCATCAATAGGTTTTACACTGTAAGGGTCTGACATCAGGTTAGCACTGCAATTGCATCTCCAGCCATGTGATATTCGTTTCTTCGTGGGGGTTTCCAACAGCCATACATGTGACTCGTCCACGTGTTCTGTCCCTCTCGGCTCTTCCATTCAAGTGTTCTTTAACTCACTCTTCTCAGCTGCGAGTTATATATAACAGTCTTTTCCTTCTGGCTTCAGTGTCCGTCGCTTCGGCTAATGGACACTTACATTGGTGTGTGTAGCAATGTACGCAGAATCTGCACTTGTCATGAGGGTGAGTGAGCGCCGGATGCAAGTCACCTCGAAGACATGTCATCATGATCAAGGGCGGATGATATGACCAAGTTTCCTACGAAGAAAGAAGAAGAAAGATGATGAAGGAAAAGATGATCAGGAATGAGGAGGCGATTAGGGAGAAAGAGAAGAAGAGAGAAAGAAAGAAAAAAATAACGAAAAGACAAAAGAGACAAAATGGTAAGGTATATAAAAAAAAAAAATGAATATTAGAATAAAGTAAAAGATTAATGCCAAAGAAGAGGAGGAGAACAAAACAAAAAATAAAAGAGAGAAGAAGAAGAAGAAGAAGAAGAAAAAGCAGAAGAAGAAGAAGGAGACCCTCGCGTTTCCAATCTCACCGCCAATTTACGCGCGGAGGAATACTTTCGCGGCGGACAGAAAACCACGGGAAAATCCAACGCCGGGGACTCCACTCTCTCGTCCTTGAGCGATGGCTGCAAGGACCAGCGCACAGAACACGACACAAAGTGCTTGGTGACACTCGCCGCCCCGTTCGGCCTCGAGCTCCTGCTGGGGATGTGAACTAGCCTTGGAAGAGGAGGGGGAGGGGGGGGAGGGAAGGGGGAGGAGTGAGGGGGAAATGAGAGTGGGAAGTGGAAGTTAGGAAGCATTAGAGAGGGTCATATGGAATTTGTTTCTTTTATCTGTCTCTGTCTCCGTCTCTCTCTCTCTCTCTCTCTCTCTCTCTCTCTCTCTCTCTCTCTCTCTCTCTCTCTCTCTCTCACTCTCTCAATCTCTCTCTCTCTTTATCCAGCTATTTATCTATCCAGCCATCTATCTATCCATCTATCTATACATCCATCGACTATCTGTCTACCTCTCTATCTATTTATCTCCGTTCCGTCGTTCTCGGTTTCCTCCTTTAATCCTCCTCCTCCACCCTCTCGTGTCCCCCTCATTTGACTCTCCTGCTTTTTTCTCTTTTTTCTGTCAATCTATGAGCCCCTAGTTTCTCCCTCGCTCCCTTTCCCTTTCCTCCCCTCCTTCCCTCGCTCCCTTGGCCCTTTCCTCCCCTCTCTCCCTCGCTCCCTTTCCCCCTCTCTCCCAATATCCTCCTTCCCTTCTTCTCTCATCCTTCTCTCTTCCCCAACACATTCTCCCTTCTCCCCACTTTTGTTTTCAGTCTTCCATCAATTCCCTTTTTCCATTCCCCTCGTTTCTCTTTCCCTCTCCCCCCTATTTCTACATCCCTCCCTCCCTCCTTCCCGCCCCCCTCCTTCTCTCTTTCCTATCCTCCCTCCTTCCCTCCCTCCCTCCCTCCCTCCCTCCCTCCCTCCTTCCATCTATCCTCATTCCCTTCCCCCTCTCCTACCCTTCCCTCCCTCCTTCCATCTTCTCCTCCCTCTCACCCTCACTTTCACGCTCCCTCTCACTCCTATGCCTTCCTCTTTCCTCCTACTAACCCACACTCTAACACTCCCTCCTTCCCTCCCTCCCTCCCTCCCTCCCTCTCCCTCCCTCCCTCCTTCCCTCCCTCCATCCCTTCATCCCTTCCTCCTTCCCTCCTTCCCTCCCTCCCTCCTTCCCTCCTTCCCTCCCTCCTTCCACCCTTCCCTCTCTCTCTCTCTCTCCCTCCCTCCCTCCCTCCCTCCCTCCCTCCCTCCCTCCCTCCCTCCCTCCCTCCCTCCCTCCCTCCCTCCCTCCCTTCCTCCCTCCCTCCCTCCTTCCTTCCACCCTTCCCTCTCCCTCCCTCCCTCTCCCTTGCCGCCGCAAGAGCTATCGCGAGGACACAAGCCCCATTACCTTACCTTTGCTCCACGTCTCGGCCTGTGTGACGCTCGCCCGTCAACGTGACAGCGGTGGTGATCCGTCGGCCGCTCGGTTTCTCAACCCTTTCGCCGCGGTGGTCTAAATTTAGATGGGGAAATAAGGCCGATTGGGAGCGTTTGTTCCGACTTGCTGCGGCAAGAGGGTTGAAATTCTTGTTTGTATGTACGTGTGTTTGTGAATGCAGATGGGAGTGTGTTTGTGTACAGGTTGGTATGTTCTCTGTTTTTTGTTTTGTGTTTGTCTGTTTTTGTCTCTGTCTAGCTCTGTCTGTATTCTGTCTGTCTGTTTGGATCTCTTTCTCTCTCTCTCTCTCTCTCTCTCTCTCTCTCTCTCTCTCTCTCTCTCTCTCTCTCTCTCTCTCTCTCTCTCTCTCTCTCTCTCTCTACCATGTGTGCATACATTACACGCACAAACACACACACCATTGTGTGTGTGTGTGTGTGTGTGTGTGTGTGTGTGTGTGTGTGTGTGTGTGTGTGCGTGTGT
>NC_061844.1:8298937-8303937 GCF_019202785.1 Penaeus chinensis
TCATCATAGGTTTTCCAAACATTATGTGTTATGATTATTGTCCAATTTCGGTTGTGAATAACTCAATGAAGCAAACTCTGATGAATAATAAAGAAAAGTAATCTTAAAAATTATATCTATTAGGTTTCAAGATCGATTGGATATCTGTGAAATATTTAGCAGTTTTATGGAATGCATCGTTCCAGCACTACGTTTCTGTTCAACAAAAAAATATTACATTTGTGACATCTTGTAGTTTACACAGACACACAGAGACACACACACACACACACACACACACACACACACACACACACACACACACACACACACACACACACACACACACACACACACACACACACACACACACACAGGCAGATCCACGTAAACAAAACAAAAAGAAGAGAAAAAAAAGAAGAGAAAAGAAATCAAACTTAGCCTCCCCCAAAGAGACAAGAAATGGTAAAATCCGCCCCACGCCACCCAACGCCCTTCGTACCTTCCTGACGACGGACATGGGCTTCATCCCGTTAGGACACGCCGGGATGATCTTCCTGCAGGTGGCTTCGAAGATCTCGTCGGCTGTCAGGTCCTCCTTCCGAGAGTACTTCTTCATGAAAGCCGTCCCGAGGTCGTCCAAGTAGTGAACTGGGGTGTAGAAGGTGCAGATTATTTTGAGTAATAAATGACAGAATATAATACAGATTCTTTAAAGGTTTTGATTGTGGTCATGTTGAGAAAATTATGCTGGGTGAGTGTTTATTCGTTTTCATGGCGAGTTATTTGGTGGTGTTTTTTAGGCGAAGAACATATCAGCGTGACAAGCTTCTCGCGTTCAGCGGAAAAGCATGTGACGGTCGAATATATGAGCAGGATTCAAGCTGGATAGATTGTAAATAAAAGAACGAAGGAAATAACAAGAAAACAGACGAATACGTAGAAGGTCTTTTCCTTAGATTGTTTCATCAAGGCCTGTTAATTATTAACATGAAAATTACATGTGGACGCAAGCAATTAGATTTATATTAATACATGAACACATCACACAACTAACAGGAATTTACAAGTGAACTCTTAATGCAACCAAAAGCACATTTATGCAGTACACAGTATTAACATGAAATTCACATGTGAACATTTCATACGATGAAGTTTACATATGAACACTTGATATAAATAATATGAATTATATATACATTTAACATGAAGTTTGCATACTGGGACTTTATATGATGTAATTTACACATTATCACTACATTCTACAAAGATAAAAGTTACACATGATATTCACACATGAACACTTCTTTGTACGATTGACACAGAATTCTTACGAAGACCTCCGTACCTCTGATCCCCGAGCAGAGTCTGGTCATCTTCGGCGGCGAGAGGACGTACGAGCGCAGTCTGTCGGTGCTGCAGATGGCGAGGAGGGCCGCGTCGATGTGGTCCTCCAGGGATCCCTTCTCCTTCTGCCACTTCGTCAGGAGGCCGTCCAACTCTGCCGAGAGAATGCGGGTTGATGGAATTTGCTATACACACACTTGCAGATGCTCACACGCAAAATACGCGCACATACATGCATACACTCAAGGCGAACACACACAAACATACACATGCTTCTCCCTGTTCACGAACATAAATTTTTAAAATTCCCTGCCTACATTAAGATATCTCCTTCAGTACACTCTAAACCACCGAAATCAACATTCCGATGCTACCATAAGATTTTATCAAATATCTCTCCCTGTCTTTTTATTTTTGAAAACAGGAAGAAGAAAGTTTTGTGATGCGGAGATTTAATCTAATTTAATCAGAAAATTTGAAGTTTTGAAATTATATCATATACTTTATTTTTTCGGGAAGAGAGAGAGAGAGAGAGAGAGAGAGAGAGAGAGAGAGAGAGAGAGAGAGAGAGAGAGAGAGAGAGAGAGAGAGAGCGAGACAGAGACAGAGACAGAGACAGAGACAGAGACAGAGACAGACAGAGAGAGAGAGAGAGAGAGAGAGAGAGAGAGAGAGAGAGAGAGAGAGAGAGAGAGAGAGAGAGAGAGAGAGAGAGAGAGAGAGAGAAGAGAGAGAGAGACAGAGAGACAGAGAGAGAGAGAGAGAGAGAGAGAGAGAGAGAGAGAGAGAGAGAGAGAGAGAGAGAGAGAGAGAGAGAGAGAGAGAGAGAGAGAGAGAGAGAGATGCGGAAATAATAAAGATTATGGTTCCTCTTTATATTTATTCTCTCTTTCGACCTGTCCTTATCTTATTCTTGAGAAGATTATCGATTTATCAGTTTTCTTTATCTCCACATTCTTTCAACCTCTGCACATCTCTCTTCCAGGTTACTATATATAAAGGTTGAGAAGAAAAGGGTGCCGTCTCTTTTTGTCTTGCCGTTAACCTTCCCCACTATTTTCTATATGTCTGTCTGTCTGCCTCGCTGTCTGTCTACCTGCGTGTCTGTCTGTCTGTCTGTCTATCTGGCTGTCAGTTTGTCTGTTTGTCTGCCTGTCTGCCTTTCTATCTGTCTGTCTGCTTGTCTGTATGTTTGTCTGTCTGGCTGTCTATCTATCTATCTATCTATCTGTCTGTTTGTCTGCCTGGCTGTCTATCTATCTATCTGTCTGTCTGTCAGTCAGTCTGTCTGTCTGTCTGTACTATCAGGACTCCCTTCCCATGTACATTCAACATATTTTCCCGTCTCAGTCAATTATCTTGATAAGACACAAAATAGTAATGCGAACGAGATTAAGGTGATATGCATGTCCTATAAATATTACGCAATACACTATTATGGAGTTTATTTAAATTCCGATGCTCAAAAGCGTAAGGTAATGTTGACATCATCTCTGTAAGATTTATACTTATAGCCCATCAATCTGAAAGAGAAATATCAAGTCTAAAGATCAGTAATTATCACAATAGATTGTAAGGCTGGATAAAACATTACAAAAGGAAATACCAAAATTAATTCCGAAAAAAACAAATAATACTTTTTACTCTCATGGATATAGGTATGATCTAACGAGGTCATCATGTAGTTTTTCAACATTCAATAGTCTGCAACTACTGCTGTTACTGGCAATAATAAAAATGATCATAATAGTACTACTACTACTACTATTACTACTACTACTACGACTTCTACTACTACTACTACTACTAATACTAATAATGATAATAATAATAATAAGATGAATAACATGGTAATAATGATAATAATAATAATCGTAACAACAAACATGACAACGATAATAATAATAATAATAATAATGATAACAATAATTATAACAATACACCCTTGTGAAAACTAATTGCAACAAAGGTAACGTTTTCCATTTTTCCTCGCAGAGAAAAAGTACACCAAAGGATGATGTTTGTACAGAATAGTAAAGCGTGATAGAGCCTAGGGAACAAGTACTGACTGAGCAACGAGCCTGGCGGAAGAAATTCACCCATCGACCAGTGAAAAAAACGGCTCTTGACCAAAGCCACGAGAGCAAAACGTTACACATGGGGGATGAAATACACGAACTGGAATCAAGAAGATTGGAGGAAAGTCCTTTTCTACGATGAAAGCCATTTTTTCATCCAGGGACAGAGAAGTCAGCGAGTTCGTGGAGCACCTCAAAGAGATAATAATAAGATTCTCAATGTCAAAGGAGAGTAAAACCTCCACAAGAGATGTTTTGCGGTTTCTTTAACTATTTTGGCACCAGAAGCTTGCATCCAGGCGTTAGAATTATGAGATCATCCCAATACATTCTCCGTAGAACTGAAAATGTTGCTCCCCGATGGAACTGGCCTTTTTCAGCAAGATCTGACCCTATGTTAAGCATCGATTTTTTTTTTTTTTTCTTTATGAAATTACTTCCCTGGCGTGTTAACTCCCCAGACATCAACCCAACAGAAAATAACTGGTCTATTTGCAAGGAAAGACTCCGTGGAATGGACTGCAGAACCATGGGCGAAATGGTACAACTCAGGTGTAGTACAGAGACCCAAATATACTGTGATGCTGTACTAAGCTGGTGGATTCCATGCGAGACTAAAACGGGTTATGTGATGTAATAATATGAATAATTTCGTTCGGCAAAAAAACATATATTTCTTGATTTCGAAGTTTGATTCAGTTAATTTGCACAAGGGTGTAATAATGATAATAATAATAGTAGTAGTAGTAGTAGTAATATTAATAATAATTATATTAATTATAATAATAACAATAATAATAAAAATAATAATGATGATAATGATAATAAATAAGAAAAAACAATGAAGATAATATCAGTAGTAATAATCATAATAGTGATGATGATAATAAAATAACAATAATAATAATATCAATATTGATAATGATAATAATAATAATAATAAAAATAATAATGATAATAATAATAATAATAACAATATAAGAATGATGATAATGATTGTAATAATAATGATAATAATAATAATATTAGTACTAGTAGCAGTAATAAAAATAGTAATAATAATAATAATAATGATAATAATAATAATAATGATAATAATAATAACAATATTAAAAACAATAATAATAATGATAACAATAATAATAATAACAATATTAAAAACAATAATATTAATGATAATAATAATAATAATAATAATAATAATAATAATAATAATAATAACAATAATAAAACTAATAATCAATAATGTTTATAATAATAATGTTTATAATGATAATAATAATGGAAATGATAACAATAATTGTAATGACGATGTTAAAATAACAATGATAATAATAACAAAAATAATTATTATAATAGTAAAAATAATAATGATACTAATAATGATAATAATAATGATAATAATGATAAAAAAAATAATAATAACAATAATAACAATAATAATAATAGTAATGATAATAATGATACTAATAATAATGATAATGATGATGATAATAGTAATAATAACGATTATGGTAATAAAATAACAATAACAACAGCAACAAAAATAATGTTTATGATCTTAATGAAAATAACAGTCAAAGTAATAGTAATAAT
>NC_061844.1:8311437-8313937 GCF_019202785.1 Penaeus chinensis
TGTGTATATCCGAATCAAGCATTCTTTTTCCTGCCGATGAAGAAAACAAACAGACTCAGGTAAAAAGGGCAGAGCTTCCGTCAATCTAATCCGCTATAAGCCTGGAATTAGGTGATTTATCATAAAAATCCGGATTGATTCTTGAAGTCAGGGAATAGCTTTTGTCGCATTTTTACCCAGATATCGTAGAATTTGCTTTTTTTTTCTCTCTCCTTTCCTTCTGTACGCGCCAAGGAGTAGGTAACGACATCGGGGTTATGTTGTTGTGTCATGATGGTTTAACGTCTTCGGATAGACTGTCATTATGATCGTTAAAATGTGTAGAATAAATAAGATAATTCAATTATTATTTATATGTGTGTATGTGTATATATATATGTATATATATGTGTGTGTGTGTGTGTGTGTGTGTGTGTGTGTGTGTGTGTGTGTGTAGTATATATATATATATATATATATATATATATATTGCGGAATGCCGAATGAGAGGGCGACACACTCCAGTTCCACTCGCGCTTAATCTTTCATGGCCCCACAATTCCCCTGCGAGGGACTACCTTAGTTATCCCTGTGCGGGCCCGTTTTCTTTTTAATTTTCTTTTCTTTTTTTTTTTGCCTTTATGTTAATGACTGCCTTATGTCATTTTTCTTGTTCTTCTTTTGTTTAGTACATTTAATTTGTATTCTAAGTATCTTGTTTTACCCTCGAGTCTTAGTTTCATTTTATTGTAGACTTATTTCGAGGTGTCAGTGACATGACATGCATTTTCTGCCTAGTCAACTCTTTTATTATGAGTTTTGAATGCTTATCTTATCGTTTTATATATATATATATATATTTATTATTATTATTACTTGGGTTTTTCTTGCCCTGTGTTTTAATTTTTATTTTATTGATATGCGTATTTTTTTCTTATTCGTATCTTTATGGTGTTTTATTTTGATGCTTATGTATATATTTTATTGTATAATGGTTTTATCATCTACTGTATTTGGTTTGTATTTTGTTGTAAATTATTTTGAGAAATGTCTCGTTTTCTTTTGTGACGTCACGAGTCCATGACAGCCCGCGACCTATGACAATAAACACTATTAACTGGAATTCTGTGTGTTTGGATCTACCCTTCCCTCTGCTGAAGCATCGCCAAAGCTTGTACTAGTCCCATACATTACTTGCCTAGTTCCTATTTGCGCTGGACGTAGCAGTATATGAATCGATAAGGCATTGGTTATCTATAAGTTACGTCTCCCAAGAATAACAGTACTCATTGTTATGCTCTTACATGTCAGTTCTGTTCAGCCTATTCAAGGACTCAGTTTCAGTCATTGCTAAGTTCATTTTACCCTTATTATCTTTCAATGTCGATTTCAGCGAGTTGTGTATGGTTTTAAATTTTGACCCATTATTTTACTGTATTTTATTGCTTTTGTATGTTCTTTATCTGTGTTCTGTCTCTACTTTTCCTGTTTTTATTGCTTTTGCTTTTGCTGCTTATCTGTTATCGTTGCTTGATTCTGCTTTTACTCAACCTTTCTCTTTTACGATTTCAGTTAAGGTTTTAGTACTGTTTTTATCTATTGTTTACCTGGCATCGTACTTTAGGGTTGTTTTATATCTGCTTTTGCTTTTTTTTGCTGTTTTTACCTAATCTTTTCTGTATTCTACCTCGTTATTCTCACGTACTTTTGCTTACTCTTCCTACTGCTTCTGCTTCTACTACTACTGCCTCTGCTTGTACTCCTAATGCCTCTGCTTGTACTTCTACTGCCTCTGCTTCCGCTACGATTTCGACTACTGTTCTTATCTCCTTGCTTACCACTATTTGTTTATTTTGTTATATTGCGAAAGAACTTTAATTGTTATAAAGCACTGCACTATCAATAGTATTTGTGGAAGCAATAGTTAGTCTATTTCCACAGAACCTGGAAGTTTGGTCGCTACTTTTTTTGGCTTCCAGTATACTTTTTTCTCTTTCCTTACGAGGAGTGAACGGGACCCCCCCTCCCCCCCCACTTATCATGCCTGGTCCCTAAGCCTCACCTGCCGCACAGGAGTATTCCGGGCTCCTCTTAGACGGACATCATCTGGCCTTAAGCCGGGTGTGAACCTTACAATATATATATATATACATATTTGCGTGCCTGTATGTATGTATGTATGTATGTGCATGTGTGTTTGTGTGTGTGTCTATGTGTGAGTATATATATATATATATATATTTATATATTTACGCGAGTGTGTGTAATGATAAAGGAACATGCTCTTTACAATCTTATATGATGGTTTTATTATGTTTTCTTTTTTTGATGAAATTTTCCCAGCAGTAAGTAACACATGAATACATAAATATTTAAATGAAACATGAAAATGGAACTATTTAACTGAATGATGAATATAAAAGTGACCTCAAATGGCGGTTGAATACAAAGTTGTTTACCTGGAAGCGCAAGTCATGGTAGAATATGAATGCAATAGTCTCTCACTGCAAGAAGACTCCCA
>NC_061844.1:8321437-8326437 GCF_019202785.1 Penaeus chinensis
AGCAATAGACCGAAAGGGCAAAAACATTTTTGTAGTGAAAATTCATTTTCACAACCTTTTATACATTATCAACATGGACGCGGTTTATATATATATAATATAAAATATAAATAATATATTAAAATATTATAAATATTATAATATATTTGTGTGTATAATATATATTTTTAAAAATATATTTATATAAATATATATTTTTTTAAAATATAATAAAATATATATATATTTTTTTTATTTTATAAAAAAAAAAAAAAAAAAAAATATATATATATAATATACACAAAAGAAGAGGAACAGAGACAGAGATAAACAGGGAGAGACAGAGAGATTGAGAGATAGAGAGTGAGACAGTGAGAAACAAAGACAGAGGGGAAAAAAGACAGAGAAAGAGAAAAAACAAGAGAAGGGGGAAAAAAGACCAAAAAAACAAACACTCCCCTTTCCCCAAATACATTCGTCTCAAAACATGCTCCGAACTTTGTCTCGAGAAGGAGCTTGAAAAATACTCAGGAAGAAACACGACAAAACAACGAGACTCTTGAAGCAATGCTCCTGATAGAGATCTTGCTGTGGGCTGAAATGTTGAGCAATTTGCAGCGTGCATGTTTAGCCGGAGAGGATGATCTTATGAGAAAGGAATTTTTCTTTATTTGAAATTCAGGTGAAGGAATTCTGCGAAGGTTATTCACACTTGGAGTGGGTTTCGATTTGCATTTAAGTTTATTATTGTTGTTTTTTATTGTGAATAGGATCATTTTTATTGTTGTTGTTTTTTATTGTGTATATGATCATTTTTATTGTTGTTGTTCTTGTTATTATCATTATTATTATTATTAACATTATCATTATTGCTGATCTTGTTATTATTTTATTACCATTATCATTAATATCCCAATCATTATTATTACTATTATTATTGTTATTATTATTATTATTATTATTATTATTATTTTTTATTATATTATTTATAATTATCTATATTATTAATATCATCATCATCATCATCACCATTGTAATTGTTGATGATGTTATTATCAATACTATTATCATTATCACCATTATAATTATTCCCTCCCCACCCCCTTTCCCCCCTCTATCTCTACTTTTCCCTTCCCACCATTTACCACCATTTCTCACTCCCAAACCACTCCTTCCCTCCCGCGTCAGTCCCTACATCTGTCCCTCCCACTTCCCTCCTCTTAATATTCAATTCCCCCGCCTCCTTCACTCCCTTTTCCCCTCCTCTCCCTTTTCCCCTCCTCTCCCTAACCTTTTCCCCTCCTCTCCCTTTTCCCCTCCTCTCCCTAACCTTTCCCCCTCCTCTCCCTAACCTTTCCCCCTCCTCTCCCTTTTCCCCTCCTCTCCCTTTCCCCCTCCTCTCCCTTTTCCCCTCCTCTCCCTTTTCCCCTCCTCTCCCTTTCCCCCTCCTCTCCCTAACCTTTCCCCCTCCTCTCCCTTTTCCCCTCCTCTCCCTTTCCCCCTCCTCTCCCTAACCTTTTCCCCTCCTCTCCCTTTTCCCCTCCTCTCCCTAACCTTTCCCCCTCCTCTCCCTTTTCCCCTCCTCTCCCTTTCCCCCTCCTCTCCCTTTTCCCCTCCTCTCCCTAACCTTTTCCCCTCCTCTCCCTTTTCCCCTCCTCTCCCTAACCTTTTCCCCTCCTCTCCCTTTTCCCCTCCTCTCGCTAACCTTTCCCCCTCCTCTCCCTTTTCCCCTCCTCTCCCTTTCCCCCTCCTCTCCCTAACCTTTTCCCCTCCTCTCCCTTTTCCCCTCCTCTCCCTTTTCCCCTCCTCTCCCTAACTTTTTCCCCTCCTCTCCCTAACTTTTTCCCCTCCTCTCCCTTTTCCCCCTCCTCTCCCTAACCTTTTCCCCTCCTCTCCCTAACCTTTTCCCCTCCTCTCCCTTTTCCCCTCCTCTCCCTTTTCCCCTCCTCTCCCTAACCTTTTCCCCTCCTCTCCCTAACCTTTTTCCCCTCCTCTCCCGTTTCCCCTCCTCTCCCTAACCTTTTCCCCCTCCTCTCCCTTTTCCCCTCCTCTCCCTAACCTTTCCCCTCTTCTCCCTTTTCCCCTCCTCTCCCTAACCTTTTCCCCTCCTCTCCCTAACCTTTCCCCTCCTCTCCCTTTTCCCCTCCTCTCCCTAACCTTTCCGCCTCCTCTCCTAACCTTTTCCCTTCCTCTCCCTTTTCCCCTTCTCTCCCTAACCTTTTCCCCTCCTCTCCCTAACCTTTTCCCCTCCTCTCCCTTTTCCCCTCCTCTCCCTAACCTTTTCCCCTCCTCTCCCTAACCTTTTCCCCTCCTCTCCCTTTTCCCCTCCTCTCCCTTTTCCCCTCCTCTCCCTAACCTTTTCCCCTCCTCTCCCTAACCTTTTCCCCTCCTCTCCCTTTTCCCCTCCTCTCCCTAACCTTTTCCCCTCCTCTCCCTTTTCCCCTCCTCTCCCTAACCTTTTCCCTTCCTCTCCCTTTTCCCCTTCTCTCCCTAACCTTTTCCCCTCCTCTCCCTAACCTTTTCCCCTCCTCTCCCTTTTCCCCTCCTCTCCCTTTTCCCCTCCTCTCCCTAACCTTTTCCCCTCCTCTCCCTAACCTTTTCCCCCTCTCTCCCTTTTCCCCTCCTCTCCCTTTTCCCCTCCTCTCCCTAACCTTTTCCCCTCCTCTCCCTAACCTTTTCCCCTCCTCTCCCCTTTTCCCCTCCTCTCCCTAACCTTTTCCCCTCCTCTCCCTTTTCCCCTCCTCTCCCTAACCTTTTCCCCTCCTCTCCCTAACCTTTTCCCCTCCTCTCCCTTTTCCCCTCCTCTCCCTAACCTTTTCCCCTCCTCTCCCTTTTCCCCTCCTCTCCCTTTTCCCCTCCTCTCCCTAACTTTTTCCCCTCCTTTCCCTTTTCCCCTCCTCTCCCTTTTCCCCTCCTCTCCCTTTCCCCCTCCTCTCCCTAACCTTTCCCCCTCCTCTCCCTTTTCCCCTCCTCTCCCTAACCTTTCCCCCTCCTCTCCCTTTTCCCCTCCTCTCCCTAACCTTTTCCCCTCCTCTCCCTTTTCCCCTCCTCTCCCTTTTCCCCTCCTCTCCCTAACCTTTTCCCCTCCTCTCCCTAACCTTTTCCCCTCCTCTCCCTTTTCCCCTCCTCTCCCTAACCTTTTCCCCTCCTCTCCCTTTTCCCCTCCTCTCCCTAACCTTTTCCCCTCCTCTCCCTAACTTTTTCCCCTCCTCTCCCTTTTCCCCTCCTCTCCCTAACCTTTTCCCCTCCTCTCCCTTTTCCCCTCCTCTCCCTTTTCCCCTCCTCTCCCTAACTTTTTCCCCTCCTTTCCCTTTTCCCCTCCTCTCCCTTTTCCCCTCCTCTCCCTTTCCCCCTCCTCTCCCTAACCTTTCCCCCTCCTCTCCCTTTTCCCCTCCTCTCCCTAACCTTTCCCCCTCCTCTCCCTTTTCCCCTCCTCTCCCTAACCTTTTCCCCTCCTCTCCCTTTTCCCCTTCTCTCCCTAACCTTTCCCCCTCCTCTCCCTTTTCCCCTTCTCTCTGTGCCCCTTCCCCTTCCGTTATTTTTTATGCGATTTTCCTATCCTTTTTTTCCCTATCTCCTTTTCTTCTCCCTGTTTTTTCCCCCTTTCCTTCCTACCTTTCTTTTCAACCTCAACCTTGAAAAGTCGCATTAAATGATAAATATACAAACATTGACGATTTACTTTATTCTAATGCAAATTACTCGCCTCGAAAAAGAATGATAATATTGATTATAACAACGCTAAAGATAATAAAAATCGTGATAACAATAACAATAATGATAATAATAAAAGAGTCACGATAGGATGCAATGTGATGCATTATCTTTGTTTTTAATTATTTTCATAGTAACTATTGTAACTATTATAGTAACGATATAATTATTATCTATAACTGTGATGATAGTTATTATTATTATCATAATAACACCTACAATAATGATGATAACAATAATGATACAAAAATATAATAATAATGATGAGAATGACGATAATGATGCTAATAAATAATAAAGATAATAACAATAAAATCAATGACAATAATGCTAATGATGAATAATGATAATAGTAATAGTAACAATGACAATAAAAGTAATGATAGTAGTAACAGTAGGAATAAAAATTCTAACGATAATGCCAATGATGATAATAATAATGATGATAATAATGATAATAATAATAATAACAATAATGATGATGATAATGATAATAATAATAATAACAATAATGATGATAATAACAATGACAACAATAATAATAACAGTGATGATAATAATATTAACGATAATAACAGAAACAAAGTAGTAAAAGTAATAATAATAATAATAATAATAATAATAATAATAATAATCATTATTATTATTATAATAATAATAATTATTATTATTATTATTATTATTATTATTATGAAAATACTGCTGAGATGATGATGGTAATAATAATAATTATTATAATAATTATAATAATAACAATGATAATAATAATATTCATAATACTAATAATAACATTGATATTAGCATGATAATGATATAAGTTGTAATAATGATGATAATGATAATGATGATAATAATAATAACAGTAATATTATATAATAACAACATTTATGAAAGAGATAATATTAGTATGATATTATTATTAGTATGGATAATGATGATAATAAAAACAACAAAATGCATATGATTATGAAAATAAAAATGTTAACAAAAAAAATTATGATAGATGTAATCATAATCATAATCATAATAAAAACAATAATGATAATGATGACAATAGTAATAATAATGATAACAATAATGGCAATGATGATAATGAAAATTGTAATAATAATTATTATTATAATAATAGTAATGATAAAAATAATATAGCATTAAGAAGAATGAAAATGTTTATAATGATAATGATGATAAAAATAATAAAAATAGTAATAATAGAAAATATAATAATAATAATAATGCTAATGCAAATAATAATAACAATATTAATTTTAAAAAAATAAGAATGATTATAACAATGGTAGTAATGG
>NC_061844.1:8333937-8341437 GCF_019202785.1 Penaeus chinensis
CGAGAATATATATATATATATATATATATATATATATATATATATATATATATATATATATATATACATGATATAAAAACCCACACTGTAAAACTAGATTTAATTGAAAAAGAGAGACTACAGTTTCGGAATCCACCTGGATTCCATCTTCAGGTCTGAGGAGGCAAGGAAGAGGAGGGGGTATAAGACAGAGAGAGGAAAGGCAACGCGGAGACACGGGGCAGGTGAGGACAGACGAACGGAAACGAAGGGAGGTCAGATCAGGTCGGGCAGGTCAGGTCGGGAGGGTCGGGCGGACTGTGTGAAGGGTGGCCAGCATACGGGAGAAGGCGAAGGATGTGGGAAGCGAGGAGACTGTCAGCAGGAGAAAAGCCGCTGTTCAGGTTGAAATTGGGAAGCAGCTTAATTAGGGAAGATTCCACCAATCTGCGGGCGTGGACGTCAGCGGAAGGAAAGATAATTCGCGCCGCTGACCAGTCCATCAGATGGCCTGTATCCCACTGATGGCAGAAGAGAGCGTTGTTGTTGTGCCCCCTGGAAACAGCGTACTTATGTTGAGACAGGCGCTTAGTGAGACTGGCGCCCGTCTCGCCAAAGTACTGTTTGTCACAGGAGGTACAAGGAATAGCATAGGTGCCCACCTTCGCGGAAGAGGGTGGGCTGGTGTGGACCAGGTTACGGCGGAGAGTGTTCACCTGGCGAAAGATCAGCCTGCAGTTGAGAGTGTGAAGAGGGCGGCGGAGAGAGTAAATCTCCTCAGTGTAGGGCAGGCTGAGGACGGGCAGCCGAGGAGTTTCTGTAGGGGGGGAGTCGTGGTAGAAGGTACGCCGTGCCCTGGATAACGCGGCGTCGAGAACATGACGAGGATAGCCCAGTTTGGAGAATGGACGACGCAGGAAGTCGATCTCTCCATCCAGGTATTGGTATTGCCCTCCGCCCTCACCCCCTTACCTCCATCGACATTATTTCATCCTTCGACCGCTTCATCTCTTCCCATAGAAACTCCTTGCCTGATGTCTCTCTCCTTCGTGGTGCTTTCATCCCGGCCCTCGAATCTCTCCTCCATCCTAATTCTTCCATTCCCAGGCGTTACCGCGAGGCCCTTCAAAGCTTGCGCAAGGAGGAGGTCACCATTTTGCCCTCTGACAAGGGCAACTCGGTGGTGGTCCTCGACCGTGCCTCCTACCTGCAGAAGGCCCGTGACCTGTTGGACGACGCCTCCACCTATGCCCCCCTGACCAGTGACCCCCGGGAACGTATTGCTGCTACTTTCCACCGTCGCCTGAGAGCGATAGCAGCTCGTTTCCCGGAGGCGAACCTCTACCAGAGGTTCAGGGTCATCAATCCTCGCCTCCCTCACTTCTATGGGCTTCCTAAAACCCATAAGCCAGCCGTGCCTCTGCGCCCCATCATCTCTTCCCGGGGATCTGTGACGCACCCTCTGGCAGCTTGGCTGGCGAAGTCCCTCACTCCCCTTCTCGGCACCTTCTCTCCTGCTCACCTCCGCCACTCTCAGGACTTCATCTCCCGTGTCCGTGGAGTCCCGCCGGCGACCATGATGAGCTTGGATGTAGACTCCTTGTTCACCAAGGTCCCGCTGGATGACGTCCTTGCTTTCCTTGAGAGGAAGCTCCCCTCTGAGGATCCTCGTCTCCCTCTGCCCACCGACGTCTTCCTCCAGCTGATTCGTCTGTGTGTGGAGTCGAATTCCTTCTCCTTTGAGGGTAGCTTCTACTCCCAGACCTTCGGCGTGGCCATGGGCTCTCCCCTCTCTCCGGTCTTGGCTAACCTGTTTATGGAATTCTTCGAGTCCGAACTTCTCCCTTCCCTCTCCCTTCGTCCGACGGTATGGCTGAGGTATGTCGACGACGTCTTCGCTCTCTGGCCTCATGACCCTGCCCAGTTCTCGGACTTCCTGACCCAGCTGAACTCCCTCTCCCCTTCCATCCGTTTCAAGGTGGAATGGGAGGCTGACAGCAAGCTCCCCTTCTTGGACACCTTGGTACATCGCTCTGCTGACCATTTTTCTTTCTCCATATACAGGAAGCCCATGCATAGTGGTATGTACATACACTTCTTCTCTTACCATCCCCTCCATGTAAAGAGAGGTGTTGCCACTTCGCTGTTCCTCCGCGCCCTCCGTATCTGTGACCCCCAATACCTGGATGGAGAGATCGACTTCCTGCGTCGTTCATTCTCCAAACTGGGCTATCCTCGTCATGTTCTCGACGCCGCGTTATCCAGGGCACGGCGTACCTTCTACCACGACTCCCCCCCTACAGAAACTCCTCGGCTGCCCGTCCTCAGCCTGCCCTACACTGAGGAGATTTACTCTCTCCGCCGCCCTCTTCACACTCTCAACTGCAGGCTGATCTTTCGCCAGGTGAACACTCTCCGCCGTAACCTGGTCCACACCAGCCCACCCTCTTCCGCGAAGGTGGGCACCTATGCTATTCCTTGTACCTCCTGTGACAAACAGTACTTTGGCGAGACGGGCGCCAGTCTCACTAAGCGCCTGTCTCAACATAAGTACGCTGTTTCCAGGGGGCACAACAACAACGCTCTCTTCTGCCATCAGTGGGATACAGGCCATCTGATGGACTGGTCAGCGGCGCGAATTATCTTTCCTTCCGCTGACGTCCACGCCCGCAGATTGGTGGAATCTTCCCTAATTAAGCTGCTTCCCAATTTCAACCTGAACAGCGGCTTTTCTCCTGCTGACAGTCTCCTCGCTTCCCACATCCTTCGCCTTCTCCCGTATGCTGGCCACCCTTCACACAGTCCGCCCGACCCTCCCGACCTGACCTGCCCGACCTGATCTGACCTCCCTTCGTTTCCGTTCGTCTGTCCTCACCTGCCCCGTGTCTCCGCGTTGCCTTTCCTCTCTCTGTCTTATACCCCCTCCTCTTCCTTGCCTCCTCAGACCTGAAGATGGAATCCAGGTGGATTCCGAAACTGTAGTCTCTCTTTTTCAATTAAATCTAGTTTTACAGTGTGGGTTTTTATATCATAGTATCAACACGGTAGTGTGTTTTCTCCTTTTCATATATATACATACACACACACACACACATATACACACACACACATACACACACACATACAGATACACAAAATAAAACACAAACACACACACATATATATATATATATATATATATACACACATATATATATATACATTTATACATATACATATATATATATATATATATATATGTGTGTGTGTGTATGTGTGTGTGTGTGTGTGTATGTGTGTGTATGTCTGTGTGTGTGTGTGTACTAACACCTATGCCACGGCGGTGACTTGTGCGTGTGTGTGTGTATGTGTGAATATGTACATGTATGTATGTATATATATATATATAAATGTATATATATAAATGTGTATATATATATATATATATATATATATATATATATATATATATGTTTTATGTGTAATGCCCGTACACTCGTATCTCTCTCTATCTCTCTCTCTCTCTCTCTCTCTCTCTCTCTCTCTCTCTCTCTCTCTCTCTCTCTCTCTCTCTCTCTCTCTCTCTCTCTCTCTCTCTCTCTCTCTCTCTCTCTCTCTCTCTCTCTTTCTCTTTCTCTTTCTCTTTCTCTCTCTCTCTATCTCTCTCTCTCTCTCTCTCTCTTTCTCTTTCTCTTTCTCTTTCTCTCTCTCTCTCTCTCTCTCTCTCTCTCTCTCTCTCTCTTCCAACTAAACAGACCAAGGGTAAATGACCGTAAATTATGGAATAGAAACACGAATTCGTTAGGATAAATAAACAAGATACGGTCTTTGTAGCACATGATCTTTGAAAAGATCTCTCTGACATAAATTAAGCTCACAAGCCTAAGGTCCGAATGGTCAAAGGATATGAATAATGCAAATATCCTCGCAGAGACCGGGAAAGCCAATTCTCAGAGCCTTGGTTTTGAACTCCTTGCATCTACATTGCGTTATTCTCTAAGAGAGATGGTGTTAATTTAAAATATATACCATCATGTTCAGTCTTCGAACAGAAAAAATCATAACTTATTCTTACTTCGCATCCGAGGAAAGAAATCTATTTTATTGCATTGTAGTCAGTTCCGTATACAGCCGGCATGAATCAACGCTCTTAGATTAATGCTCCCTTGCTTAGCTACTATAGAGAGTATGAAGCTTAATCATTGCCTGTATAATTATCAGTAAATTACTTACTAAACAATGCTTACTTAAAATAGCTTTAAAGTCCTAACATCAGCATCAAACCTTCATAAGAATATATTAAAACATTACACGCACACTCCTCGATAACCCACTGCTAACTTGATATCAATAATCCAGAGCACTAGTTTGATTTCCAAACCATCATCGTATAACCTTTTAAAAACCAGCTGACATATATAATATTAAGAAAATTTCGAATCCCAACATCAAACTTTCAAAAACAAATCCGTAAAACATTATACTCACGACCCCTGAAAACCCCACTACCTGTGTTCTCGCCGTCGCATCTCGCAAGTAGCGAGAATCAGCGTGAGAGGCTTTTTGTAAACACTGGACTTTGTTTACTTCGTATTCTTTCCTTCTTTTAGAACTTCTTTGGCGCTGAAAGGGCTCGCGGATCGTCGAAAAATCGGTAGAAATGGCTACCGCGACAACGCAAGTCGTGCAAGGTGAATATATGTTAAAGGTTTTTGGGTAGAAAATATGAAATAAGGCCACCCGTAAAAAAAATAATGTTATGGGATGTATTTTTGTTTTTTTCTGCTCTCTTTGTTGAAGTAGGCCTATATTCTCTCCTGGGCCCTCTATTCTACCAGATTTCTATGGCATAGACGTTAAGAAAGCGTTTTCTTAGGCTAGACGTTTAAGAAACAGCCGAAAATGACATTGACACTCAGGGAGGGAATTTTGTTTTCATGTTCGCTGTCTAGGACTCGGGGTATCAGTATGTGTCAGTATGTGCCATTATTCTTTAGCGTTGTTTAAGGGCTTGTATACGCGGGTATTGGAAAATGTAATTATATATCGAGACTTCTCAATATGCATCTGGGTGTCAGTATGTCTGGGAATGTTATTGTATGTCACTTCATTTCTTGATGAAAATGTGTTTTTACTGAGAGCTTTTTCACAAGGGCAGATGGGAATCAAGTAGCAGGTAATTGTGATATCTTCACAATTATTGATGAGTTAGGTTTCGTTACTGTTATATTTGTTGATTATTATGGGGAATATGTCATAAGTTATGGGAGTATAACATGCAACATTTTTGTGCTAATTTAATATGGTTCCAGTTTAGACTGAGGGAACACTTGCAGAACAGATTTAACATTTAATGCTTTATGGTAAAGAATTAAGTCTTCTTGATTTTTTTGAAGAATCATAGCAATTCCATGTTGATTTTGATAGTGAAAGGATTCTGGTCTGATGATTTTTGGAAAGTGACATTGTTGCTAAGATTCCTAAATCAATTCTGTGGCCCTGTAGTCTTTGTCTGTCAGACTGCAAATGCATATTTTGTGAATTAGCAGTTTGAGGGTTTTGTTTGGGGCCACTGTAATGATTATATGGTATTATGGAATATGTTAGATCATTTGCAGTAAATATTCTTTGGTGATTTTAGATAGGTAAGTCAGTTTGGAAGGAATTTTAGAATAGAAATGATGTTCTGAATACTCAGCTGATATTTATTTTTACCGAGTGCTTGGGGGTGTGGCTATGAATTTGTATATATCATTGACTCTTGCAGTGGCTTTCAAAATGTAATTATATTGGATGTTTATCTAAATCTAATTGAAATTTGCTGTGATCTGTGATGTATGGTTGACAGTCTGAAGTTCAAGCCATCTGTGTACTCAGTGGCTCAGGGGACTAAGGCTCCCACTTATTCTTTTAGTGTTCGTGATTTTGAGCCTCTCTGGTGCTGTGAATAATTAGGACCCTTGGTTGGTTAAGGCTGTGTGTCATTTGATATGTCTCTGCCTTAGTATTATTTGTATATCAAGCTATTTCCATTACATTTGTGCTTTGTGCTCTGTGAAATACAAAATGTCTTCTGGCAATATTAAGCTTGGATTAGTTTGATATGAATGACCAAGAGGTTTGCAATCTATGTCTTGCCAGACGTTGTGGTTGTGGTGTCAATAAGTGGGATAGCTACATCACTGGATGTTAAGTTAGTAGGATATATATATATGTGTGTGTGTTGTGTAAAAATTGGCTACTGTGTACTGTGGTAAAATTTCAAATGACTGAAATTGATAGATATTCTATGAGGCTGGCTCCTGGATACACTCTCCTTCTCCCACCTGAGGGAATTTGAGTTGCCATATACTCCCAGTTAAGAGCCATGCATCTGGGAGGTTTGTGGTAATATGTTAAACATATAAGACCTTTTGTGATTTATTTTGTTTGAGACAAAATTATGCTTTTGGGTTAGATTTTATTAATTGTGTCACTTGGGTCAGTAACAGAGTTATATGCCAAGGTTGCTGGAGAAAAAAAAAATGGACAACATTTATTTTTTCAATGATGGTTAGACATTTACTTCAGTGTAGAAAGATTAATGGAGGTATGATTTATAAGGATAAGGGATTTGTGAGTTGAGCAGCACTCTTTGCAGTAATATTATGTCTGTGGTTTTCTTACCTGTCTTATTGGCCTGTTGCTGACAAGGAAAACCACAAGTAGAAGGAACAGCACAGAACCTGAAATAGTTTTGTGGTTACTCTTGTCTTGTCTTAATTTGATAAGAAGTTTGTAGATGATGAAGAAAATGTAAAGAATATTTTAGTTTCATTTATTTATAGGTAGAGACATGGGTAAATTTTGTTTGTAGAATCATATTTCATTAGTTAATTATTTGTCTTTTATTTATTTTTATAAATTGCATATCTGGTGGGTTTAATGTAAATTCTCCAATTCTGTTTTAGAAATTCCTAGCAGTACTTTCATTAGTTATACCAGTATATTAGTGTGGTATAGTTTTATTTTTATTTTCTTAAAGCCACTTGATGATAATGCTCACATTATATCTAAACTGTCAGACATATTTTCACGAACCTTGTAATCTTTATCATATCACACTTTTGATACTCCCAACCCCCCTTCCTTACCTGGGTCCAAGTTTGAAAGATAAGTCCTTATCACTGTCTTGTTTACATTTATAAGTGAAGACCAAGCATTTGATTTGAATCCAAGAGGCATATTTTCTTTTTTGTTCTTTAAGTCACATGACTAAAATTTTAGATTATCATCGCCAGACAACCTAAAAATCAACAGTGCCTCAGTTTCATGAAATGTATAGGAAACTATTATCAGTGTTATTTCAGTGGCCAAAGATAGGTGGCAATGACACATGCAGTTTGTTGTGACATTCATTATTACTGCCTTTCAAATAATTAAACTATAGGTTGCCAGGTTGCCAGAGCATTATATATATATATATATATATATATATATATATATATATATATATATATAATGTATATATATGTATACATATATTATTTATTTATTTTGCAT
>NC_061844.1:8346437-8351437 GCF_019202785.1 Penaeus chinensis
ATATATGTATATATATTTATTTATTTATATATATATATATATATATATATGTATATATATATATATATATATATATATATATATATATACATATATACACACACAATATGATGTATATTTAAATAAACATATATATTTATACATATACATATATATGTACACATACATATATATACATATACATATGTACACAAATACATATATATATATATATATATATATATATATATATATATATAAATATAAATATAAATATATAAATATATATAAATATATATACTTATATATACATATACATATATATATATATATATATATATATATATATATATACATATATACATATACATATCTCTCTCTCTCTCCATATATACCTATATATATGTATGTGTGTGTGTATATATATATATATATATATATATATATATATATATATATATATATATTACTTATTTATTTATTTATATATATACATATATATATATATATATATATATATATATATATATATATATGTATATATATGTATATATATGTATATATGTATATGTATATATATGTATATATGTATATGTGGAGAGAGAGAGAGATATGTATATGTATATATATTTATATATATATATATATATATATATATATATATATATATATATATGTATATATGAGTATATATTTATGTATATGTATATGTGCACATATATATGTATATGTATAAATATATATGCATATTTATATATGTATTATATTGTGTAAATATATATATATATATATATATATATTAGATATATATAATATATATATGTATAATATATGTATATATGTATATATATATATATTATATATATGAAATATATATATATATATTTTTTTTTTACATTTTCTTTTTTGCTAGGGGTATTTTGGTGCTAAAAGTATTTAGCTTTAGAATTCTTTTTGGCTTTTGACTAAGGACATTTAGCCTAGACCATGGGGATAATCAGTAAAGAAATAGCAGTTATACAATCAAAAGTTATTTGAGAGATTGAAAATATTTGCTGTAGTATTTGCATTCAGAAACCTAGTTTGTGGCTGGCATCAGGTGATCCTATATTCAACGAAGTATTTGCTGCGCAGTACAGAGTGCTGACACTATTATTTATTTATTAATTCTTTCTTTTATTACCCTGTGCGATGTAAGTTGCCAGTTAGTCTCTGGTGGCAGTAACACCTATTCTACTAAGGAAAGTCTTGCATTTCGTGATATTCAGTTCATTATGAATTCAGGCATTTATTTCATATTTTTTGTAGTGTGTTTGATTTAGTTAGTTATGAGTCACCCCAAGGGAAGTATTGTTTTAGTTTCAGTATGATTTATTTATTTTTTATCTTGTTATTTTTATATTTTATTTATGTGTGAGATGGATGTGACTGGGAGACTCCTAGCATTTGAGTTTGTCATACTTAATTCAACTTCAATGGAAGGATTATGCAATTACCAATGGGAGGATTATGCTATTATACAGATATGAAGGAGTAATCAGCTAAGCACCAGGTCACTGCATAAACTAGATTAATTCTTGAAGATGATGAAGCTCATTTTTTCAGGAAATGAGTTTGGTTAGATAATTTTAATCATATCTCCCTTTTTTCATATTGGAAAGTGCATAGGTTTTTTTGCATGTAGATTGCCGAGGCTAGGAAGGCTGTGTGCCGAGGGACCATGGATTAGTAAGACTTAACTTGTGTTGCCAGTGATGAATTACATTGGTAGAGTCGATCATTTGGAATGTAAATCTGTCTAAATACGGCTTTTTGACTCTGCTCTTTCATGTCTTTTTGCTATTCTTTTGCTTGAAGGCTTTGTAAGCAAACTTAGAAATTATGCTTTGTCAGACACTGTTGAAAGATATCATGTTTTGTGTTGAGGGGATATTAGAAGTGGGTTGGAGAGAGCTTTGAAATTAGGTTTTATTTTATGGCTTTCTGTTGGTGGAAAGCATATCACTTCATGCTATCTTTGAGGAACTTCTTGGATGTATTTCATCAGTCAAGGACAGTTGTTGAAATACACTAGGGTTTGATTCTGATGTTCATAGACCCTGCTGTTATTGCCATTTCTATCTTGTTTGCTGTTGAATACAAGGAGACACAGTTTTATTAATGAATGCAGCTATAATAAGTAAGCAGTTGACCAAATAGCAGTTGTTATTCTGTGATCCTTCATGAATATTAACATTGTGCTAATTTTGTAAACAAGAAAAAGTGACAAGGACTGCTGGAACTAAAATTAATGTTTATTTTTAATGTGTATTTTTTTCTAAACATTTGCATAAATCTAATAAATACATATAATTTCCATGTTTATACACTGCAAAGCTTATATGCTGACACAGTACTCATCATTACTAGAGCTAACAGTAATTTTTCTTTGGTTTAGATTACAGAAAAATGATTAAGAAATGCCATAGTTCACAAGGAGTTCATAGGTAAATCAGTTTCACGGGTTTTGCCACTCTTACTGACCCAAGGAGCATTGCATTTACATGGAATAGATGAGTGTTATGAATATTTTGTGGAATTTACCATCTCCCTTCAAAGTAGAAAGGTTCTTGTTCTGGAGAGACCTGTAGGTGTTTATGGATATTATTCAGAAGCTAGGCATGTGTACATATTCATATTATTCTTGAAATATTACAATACGTATGGTAATTGCCAGGGTTTCAAATAAGATGTCTGAGATATGTTTTCCATTTGCTTGAACTAGGACTCATCTGTAAGTAGACTGAAAGTGGTTTTTATTTATAGCATGTGTTACACTTATGATTGTCAAGAACACCTGAGCAGCACTTTTCATGAGATATTGTGTAGGTGGTTCACTGCAACTGTGCTTGATGGAAGTAAATTCACTTTCATAGTCACTGTTTATTATGCATGTCATATATGTGTCTGTTGGCAGTATATTTGATGTTGTGATGAACATCTCTGGGCTGAAGTTAATTTCCAATGATCATTTAGAGATACTCAGGTTGTTATATTACTTTGTTATATTATGCTTCCTTGATTTTAAGTGAATTTTTTTGTATTTAGTTAGTAAAGCATAAAGAGGAGAAGGTAGATTACAACTACTCAAATGCTGGCAAAATTTGATTAAGAAATATAGGATATTCTCATAGCTTTTATTTTTTGTCACAACAGGTGTAAAGTGTTCCTTTCTTTTGTTATACCTTCACACTAAACAATATTGATGTGATGCAGCACTGATTTTAGTGGCATTTCAGAATTCTTAAGACACCTCTTATGTTCACTTACTTCTGTCATTTAGAAACTTAAGTCACTTTTGTATCCCTTATTGGCTATAGGTATCTATTACCCTTGAAAGAAATCACCCTTGTAAGTATCACATGTACTTATCACTGATTTGTGTTGCACTGACTATTGTGAACTATCTTTTTGTTTTGATTTTCCCCCCTCTACCATCTTCAAAGAGGACATCTTCATGTTTAACAGCTGCCATTTCTATATAAAATTTTAATTACTGATGATTGAAGAAATATTTTTAAAGATATGCTGTAGAAATAGACATTCATAGTGATTTTTATAGCTGTACTTTTGTCATTTACGTATGGGAAGAATAACATACCTTGCATTTTAAAAATATTATTGCTTTCGTGTTCTTCTTGTAACAGGAAGGGTTCGTTGACATAATTATTTAGTAATGCAGGGTTAAGTTTTTTCTCATGTACATTTCTCCCTTTGGTGTTTATGAGTAATGCAGAAACTTAATGTGTTTTATTTTTTTGTTCAGGTTTGGAGAAATGGTAGTCAGCACATTCTCTACATTACTTGATTGTATTGATAAGAGTTTTATTTCATTATATCCATTTGGTTTCTGTAATAGAGGTGTTATTAAATGTTTAAGTTATGATATAATATTTTTGGAAATGTTGCTTATTTTAGAAGATTTTGTGACGTTCAGGTATATATGTTTTTTTTTTTTGTAATATTCTCTTTTAACTAATCTCCTCGTGACTTGTTTTACAGGCAGCATTGATGCCAGAAAACGGCGTGCTGGTTCCTTAGGGTAAGTACCACTAGATACCTTTTCCTACTTTTTTTTTTTTTTTTTTATCGTCTTGTGGTTTCTTTTTCTTCTTTTTTCCCCTTTTTAGGTTGGATTATTTTCGTTGTGAGGGAGAATGATGGTGCGTTTTACTCCATCTTTTGTGTATTGAAAAGGTGAATGGAAGAAAAGTGTGTGTTTTTTTACAAGCTGTTTCATGTCGCCTTGTTTTGATAAGATTGTTGGTATGTAAAAAAAAGTAATTGGTTTTGTGATCGGGGGTACACTTCAGTTGTGTTTGTCGGTTGTATAACAAAGGCGGTTTGAGGTCGTGGGTTTAAAATGCATATGAAATTAATTTCTCTGCATAAATGGGCATGACTATTAGTATTGAAGCAAGAGGGATTTCCTGAGCATGAGTAAAATTTATCTTATTGTTATTCATCCTTCCTCGGCTCTATACCATTTTTTTTATTTATTTTCATATGCCTACTTTATGTCGTAGATAGTATATATTCGTTTCTCCCCCTCTTCTCTTGAGGAGAGGGGATAGAGAGAGATGGGAGAAAGAGAGGAGAGAGAGAGATGGGAGAAAGAGAGATGGGAGAGAGAGAGATGGGAGAAAGAGAGGAGAGAGAGAGATGGGAGAAAGAGAGGAGAGAGAAAGAGAGATGGGAGAAAGAGAGATGGGAGAAAGAGAGATGGGAGAAAGAGAGATGGGAGAAAGAGCGGAGAGAAAGAGCGGAGAGAAAGAGCGGAGAGAAAGGAGAGGGAGAGGGGAGAGGGGAGAGGGGAGAGGGGAGAGGGGAGAGGGGAGAGAGGAGAGAGGGAGAGAACCGAGGATAGGGCAGTGCCACAGCAGCAGTGAAATTTGCCTCGTTAAGTGGGCAAATTACCTCTTTTCGGGCATCATTGCGGGCAGCGCTGTGTGATGCAATATCAAGGTTGCATCAGGGTATTT
>NC_061844.1:8356437-8381437 GCF_019202785.1 Penaeus chinensis
CCTCCCCTCCCCTCCCCGACAAGGAAAAACAAAAAAAAAAAAAAAAAAAAAAAAAAAAAAAAAAAAAACAATGCCATCCCCAGAAAAGACGTCTCCGGCCAACACCTGCCAACACCTCATTTAGAGCAAGCGCCAGGCATGACGTTATGCAGCTGGGCAAAAGCTCCTTCGTCAGACCATCTACAATTTTTTTTTTTTTTTTTTGGCGGGGGGGGGGGGGGTAGGAGCTGTGGTAATTAAGCGAACGGAAGCCAGGTAGGCGCTTTCCATCATCTGCGTAATTTATTGAAAGATTCTCTGGGAACCTCCTCTCGCTCTCGCTTCTCTTCCTCTGCATCTACCGTTGGGGGTGTCCGCTTTTTGTCGTTTATTAATCTTCCTCCCTTGCCCTTTCCATTTTCCATTCGGGTCCGTCTCCCTTTGTCCGTCTCCCTCTCTTCTTTTCCTTTGCGCTAATATTTTCTTTTTCAATTTTTCTTTCTTTTTTCTTTCTCTTTCCTTTCCTTTTTTTTCTCTCTTCTCTTTCTTCCTTTTTTTCTTTTTCCCCCCTCCCCCCCCTTCCCCCTTTTTCCCCCTTCCTCCCCTCTCCCTCCTCCTCCTCCTCTTCCTCCCCCTTCCTCCTCCTCTTCCTCTCCCCTCCTCCTCCCCCTTCCTCTCCTCCTCCCCTCTTCCTCTTCCTCCCTCCCTCCTCCCTTCCCCCCCCCTTCCTCCCCTCCTCCTCCCCCTTTCCCCTCCTCCTCCTCCTCCCCCCCCCCTCCCCCCTCCCCCCCTCCTCCTCCCTCCTCTCCTCCCCCTCCCCCCTCCTCCCCCCTCCTCCTCCTCTTCCTCTCCTCCTCCTCCCTCCCCTCCCCCCCCCTCCTCCTTCCTCCCCCCTCCTCCCCCCCCCCCTCCCCCCCTCCTCCTCCTCCTCCCCTCCTTCCCCCCCCTCCCCCCCCTCCCCTCCTCCCCCTCCCCTCCCCCCCCTACCCCCCCCCCCCCCTCCAAGTGTTCATCCAGGGGGTTTTAAAGTGTTGGGTTTTGTCGGTTCGGGGAAGCTTTTTATTTTGGCCGCGGTTCCGCCCGCTCCCCAAAAGGGGAGTCTCCCCTTTTGACTTGTCTCGCGCGCCGGCGTTGGATAGCTTTTCAATTAAGAGAATGGAAGCGGAGGGGAAATAACGATGAGGAAAAATAAAATCTCTCTTTAAAAAAAATGAAAAAAATCGCCTAAGAAAAAAAAAAAAAAAAGATGAGGAGATAATGTGTATCGATGGAGATGGGTGGTAAGGTCTGTTAGGCTATGGATTTTGAGATTTGATGTTCAAAAAAGGAAAAGAAAAAAAAATCAGTAATCGATGAATTTTTTATTTTTTCCGAGATGTGAAAACTGATAGATGGAGGGGACCGGGGGGAAAGGGGGGGGGGGGGGGGGGAGGGGGGGTAAGGAATGGAGGAAAAGGGGATATGTAAGTGTTTTTTATAAATAAAGTTTAGAAATTTTTGTGTGTGTGTGGTGTGTGTGTGTGTGGGGTGTGTGGTGTGTGTTGGGGGTGGTGTGTTGGGGGTGTGTGTTGTGTGTGTGGTATATGTATATTATAAAATATTTATATGTTTGTTTTTATAAGTAAATTATATATATGTAATGTATTTTATAGTATGTTTTGTATAATTATATGGTATAATATCATATATACATTTAAATATGCTATACACCAGCAACGTGTCATACAGGGGGAAGGAGTGCTAAGTAAGTAAAGTAGGTGTTTGGGACGAACCCAGAGGAGGGGAAGAAAGGAAGAGGGGTGAGGGAAGCGGAGTAGGGGGGTGGGGCGAGGGGAGGGGGCGAGGGGAACGGGGGAGGAGGAGGTGAGGGGAATAGAATAGGGAGGAGGGGAACGGGAAGGGGAGAGGGGGGGGGGCGAGGGGGAACGGGGAGGAAAAGGGGGTCTTTAGTTTTTACACGAGGGGAATTTTTCAATTTATTACTTTGGGCGGGAAAAACACGTTTTCCCCGTATGCCGTATGTACGCGTTCGTTTTAAGAGGCTGTTCTATTTCTTCATTTCCTTTTATGTGATCCTGGCACCCTTTTCGGCTCCGTTTCTCTGTCTCTTTTCTTCTTTTCTCTCTTCTCCTCGTTCTTCTTTTCGTTTTTTCGTTTCTATTTTCTTCCTTTTCACCTCCTCCTGCCTCCCACTTCCCCTCCCCCCCTCCCGCTCCTGTTCCTCTTTTCCCGCTCCCCCCTCCTCCCCTCCTCCTCCTCCCCCCTCCCCTCCCCCTCCCCCCCCCCCCCCCTCCCCCTCCCCCCTCTCCTCCTCCTCCCCCTCCCCCCCCCCCCTCCCCCCCCCCCCTCCCCGCCCCTTTTCCTCCCCCTCCTCCCCCTTTTCCTCCTCTCCCCCTCCCCTCTTCCTCTTCCCCTTCCCTCCCCCTCTCCTTTTCCTCTTCCTCTTCCCCCTCCTCTCCCCCCTCCCCCCCCCCTCCCCCTCCCCCCCCCCTCCCCCCTCCCCCTTCCTTTTTTTCCCCTTCCCCTTGCCCCATCCCCCCTCCTCCTCCTCCCCCTCCCCCCCTTTCCTCCTCCCCTCCCCCCCCCCCCTCCTCCCCTCCTTCCTCCTCCTCCTCCTCCCCCCCCCCTCCTCCTCCCTCCTCCCCTCCCCCCCCCTCCCTTCCCACCTCCTCCTCCCCCCCCCCTCCCCTCCCCCCCCCCCTTCCTCCTCCCCCTCCCCCCTCCCCCCCCCTCCCCCCCCCTTTTCCCTTCTTCCTCCTCCTCCCCCTCCTCCTCCCCCCCTCCTCCTCCTCCCCTCCTCCTCCCCCTTTCCCCCCTCCACCTCCTCCTCTCCCTCCTCCCCCCCCTTCCACCTCCTCCCTCTCTTCTCCCCTTTTCCTTTTCCTCCTTCCCCCCCCTTTCCCCTTCCTCACTCCCCCTCCCCTCCCCTCCTCCTCCTCCTCCCCCTCCCCCTCCTCCCCTTTCTCCTCTCCTCTTCCTCCTCCTCTCCTCCTCCTCTCCTCCCCCTTTTTTTCCCCCCTTTTCCTTCTACCGTGTCGGGGGAAAACCCCCCCTTTCAAATCCCTTATTAGACCCTCGTTTTCTATACATCAGCTCCCCCCCCCCCCAAACCCAAATCCCAAAAAAAAATACTGCCTTGGGTTTTTTTCCCCCACTCAATGGGGTAGGAGAGAGGTTAGGGGTTAGAGTAGAGTAGGGGGTAGGGAGAGAGGGTACGGGGTAGGGAGAGAGGTTAGGGAATAGGGAGAAAGGTTGGGGGTTAGGGTAGAGTGGGGGGGGGGTTGTGGTGGGACGATAAAGGGCGTTTTTTCGATTTTTGGTAGTATTGTTTTTTGTAAGTGTTGATTTTAAGAATAGGGTTGGGATGCGTTGATTTGGGGGGGGGGGGTGAGGCTGAAGGGAAGGAAATGGGGAAAAGAAGAAGGATAAAGTGGGAAGAAAACGTGGGATGTGTGATGGGATGGGCCCCTCTTGTATTTTTATTTTGTTTTTCTTTTCCCTCCCTTTCATTTTTTTCCACTTTCTCTAAAGTTGTTGTTTTTTCCGGGTCTTTTTTTTCTTTTCTCCTAAAATTCAAACCTAATTTTATGTTATGTTCCCGATTTTCTCTCTCTCTCTCTCTCTCTCTCTCGCATCTCTCTCTCTTCATCAAAAAAAGCTCGTTCTCTCCCAATCTCTCTCTCTCTCTCCTCCTCATCTCTCTCTCTCTCCCCCCCTTTTTGTTCTTGGTCCTTAATGCTTGTGATTGTTATTGTCTTGTATATCATTTATTCCTTTTCCTCGTCCCCCCCCCACCCCCTTGTCCCTTAACCTTTGGGATTATTGAAAAAAACCAAACATCCTAAAAATCTCTCGCAGTGCAGACACGACTCTAATTACACGGGAAAGGAACCCGACTCAGCTGGGTGGGGTGGGGGGGGGTTGGGGTCGGACGTGGGGTGGGTGGGGGTGGGGTCGGGGGTGGGGGTGGGGGTGGGGTTGGGTGTGGGTTTGACGTGGGGTGGTGGGGTGGGAAGGGTGGGGGCGAAGTGGTGGGTGTGTGGGGAGCGAGGGTTTGGGTGTAGGTTCGGGAGGGGTGGGGTTGTTTGTGGGTTTGGGGGTACGGAAGGTGGAGGGGGGGTCACTGTGTGGTGTGTTTGTGGTGCATACTTGTCTATTTATTTTTTGGGCAGAAATCTAAAGGTGTATAATTTGTTGTGGGTTTTGTGTGTGTGTGTGTGTGGTTGTGTGTGTGTGTGTGTGGTGTGTGTGTGTGTGTGTGTGGGGTGTGTTTTGTATTTTGTCATGTATGTGTGATTTAGGTGTACATGTTTTGGGGTGTGGTAGTGTGTACATAGGTGTGTGTGAAGTGAGTGTGTAGGTGGTACATTTTGTGTGCGTCTTTCCGTGCGTGCGTGCGTGCGTGCATGCTTGCAGCGGTTTTTGCTCGCCAGGAGAGGGAAACAAAACGCACACGACTGGATGTGGGCCTCCGCTGGGCCGAACGCAGGAGTCAGGAGGTCTGCATGACACAGCCCTTGTCCGGGCGTTTGTCATGAACGGGGACCCGAAATGACCCTCATAGCCTCTCAAAAGGGGGGGTTTCGTTGTTTGCTGTTTTTTTTTTTTTTTTTTTTTTTTTTTTTTTTTTTTGGAAAGAGGAAAGGGAGGGGTGGAGAGGCGAAGGAAGGTGGAGGGGGAAAAAGAGGAAAAAAGGGGGAAGAAGGATGAAAGAGAGGAAGAATGATTAGAGGGGAGAAATTTGGTGGTGGAAGAGGTGGGGATGTAGAGGATAAAGCGAAGGGAAAAAAGAGATAAACAAAGAACGGAGAGGAAAGTAAAAAAAAAAAGAAAAGCAAAAGCATAAAAAGATAAAACGGAGCACAAAAAAAACCAAAAAAGATAAAGACATGTAGGTAAAGTAGCATAATAAAAAAACAAGGTAATGAAACAAAGGGAAGAATGGAAGAGGAAGAGAGGTAGAACTGGACATTCTCTCTCTCTCTCTCTCTCTCTCTCTCTCCACTTCTCTCTCTCTTCAATCCCAATCTCTCTCTCTCTCCTCCTCTCTCTCCTCTCTCTTCCTCTCATTCTCTCTCCTCATCTCTTTCCTCTTTCTCTTCTCTTCTTTCTCTTCTCTCTCTTTCTCTTTCTCTTTCTCTCTCTTTCTCTCCCATTACTTCGTGTGTGTGTTTTAAACCTGCGGGGGTGGCGCGTTTAAGCGAGCGACACCGGGGTTTGTGTTTTTTTATCAGCCTTTTTTTTTATTGTGCTTTGTCAGCGGTCTCGGACCTCCGAGGCCCTTTTCCCGCTTTCTGGTCGGGAGATGATCGAACGCGGCGTTTTTTTTCCCTTCTTCGGGAAAACATCACGACGGGAAGAACGCCGACTCTTTTTTTTTTTCTTTCTTTCTTGTTTCTTAAACCCTAATAGAAACGTTACGATTTAGGGCGACGAGGGGAAATTGGAGAAGATAAACCCGATGCGAATTAATGGAGGGTTTGAGTATTTATGTATTTGATATTTATTATTGTTATTGTTATTATTATTATTATTATTATTATTTTTTTATTGTTATTGTTATTATTGTTATTATTATTAGTATTATTATTATTGTTATCATTTATTATTATTATTATTATTTTTTTTTTTGAAAGGGTCGAGTTCACTTTTAATGCGTTTTGTTTTCTTTGTTTACTTAGCGTGGGCTCAAGGAGGGGGGTTAAGGAGGAGGGGCGGAGGGCGAGCTTCTTGGAAGTGGCGAGTCCTCCTCAAGGAGCTCTGAATTGTGCAGTGTTCATGGCGAAGGTCGTTGCATGGTCGTCGTGGCGGGCGGGGGAGTGGGGGGTGGGGAGGGAGGGGAGGGGGATGAGGACGAGGAGGAGGAGGAATAGGAGGAGGAGTAGGGAAGGAGGAGTAGGAGGAATAGGAGGAGGATAGGGGGAATAGGAGAGGGGTAGGAGAATAGAGGAGGAGTAGTGAAGGGGGTAGGAAAGGGAAAGGAGGAGAGTAGGAAGGAAAGGGGAAAAGGGGGAAGGGAAAAGGGGGAGGAAATAGGAGGAATAGGGGGGTAAAAAGGGGGCAAGGATGAGGAACTACCCGACCTTTAACCCCCCTTTGGGGGGGGGGCCTCCATTTTGGGGGTCATTTAAATGTTTTTGATAGAGTCGTTTTTGCCCACCTTTGTCCTCGTATTGGTCTTCAACATTCTTAGACCATTTTTTTTTTTTTTTTTTCCGAGTCTAAGTGATCGCACTCCCGACTGCTCTGCGCCGCAGTTCGAATGCCTGTTTGATTATTTTTTTCATTTAGTTATTTATTTATTTTCATATTTATTTATTCACTAATAAGAAAAACGAGTTTTTTTTCTCCTATGGTTTGTCCGATGAATCCCCCCCCCCCCTCCCATCACGGTCCCTCCTCGCCTCTTCTCTTCTTTCTCGTCTTCTCTTTCCCTCTTTTCTCTTTTCTTTCCCTCTTTTCTCTTCTCTTTCCGTCGTTTCTCTTCTCTTTCCCTCTTTTCTCTTCTCTTCTTCTCTCTTTTCTCTCTCCTCCTCCCTCTCCTCTCCCTCCTCTCCCCTTTCCCCTCCTCTTTTTCCCCTTTCTTTTCCTTTCCCTTTCATTTTTTACCCATTTCCCCTACCCTTTTTCCTCTTCTCTTCCTCTCTTTTTGTCTCGTTCGTCTATCTTCTTTTCCTTTTTTTCTCCCCCCCCCCTTCCCCCCCCTCTCCTCCCCCCCCCTTCTCTCCCCTCCCCCTCCCCTCCCCCCTCCCCCCCCCCCCCCCCTCCTCTCCTCTCCTCTTCTCTCCTCTTTTCTCGCTCCTCTCCCAACCTATTTTTCCCTTTTTTTCACTCCCCCCCTCCCTTTAGACCCTTTCCCCCCAAAAAATAATAGGGGGGGAGGGGAGGGGGGGGAGATGGGGAGGGGCGGCCCCCCCCCGGAGGGGGTTGGGGTGAGTGGGAGGGGGGGGAAGTTTACTTAATGTCCTTCCCCTTTTAAGGCTAGGGCCTCGTTAATGGGTATTTCGGGGTATCCAACTTTTTTTAATATTTTTTTTTCCTATTTTTTCTTCCCTTTCCTTTTCGCCCCCCCTTTTTCTCCCCCCCCTTTTTTTTTTCCTCCTCAAATCTTTTTCCTCCTTTTTTAAAAAAGTTTTTTATCTCTTTTTTTTCCTCCTCTCCCTTTTCCCATCTCCTCCCCCTATCTTTTAATTTCCCCTTTTTCCCCCTTTTCCCATTTTTTCCTTTCCTCATGTTTTCCCCTCCTTTTTTACTTTTTCTTTCCCCCTCCCTTTTTTTTTCCCCTCCCCCTCCCCTCCTTTTTCCTCCCCCCTTTTTTTTCCCCCCCCTCCCCCTTTTCCTCCTCCCCCTCCCCCACTTCCTCCCCTCCTCCTTTTTTTCCCCTTTTTTCCTCCTCCTCCTCCTCCTCCTCCTCCTCCTCCCCTCCCCTCCTTCATCAAGGACATCAGCCCTCGGGAACCAAAAAGAAAATTACAGCAAAAAAGCTTTTTTTGTCACTGAATCAAAATAAAATTTTCCCCGATCTCTTATCACTCCGACGCGGCGCTAACGAATGTGTTTGTTTAGTGGATTTGCCTTTCTTTTCGGCCATTCTCTTTCTTCTCTTCTTCTTTTTCTTCTCTTCTCCTCTTCTTTGCTTCTTTGCTGTGGTCTTTGGACCCTGTTTTTGTTTCGCTTTGTTGTTTTCTTTTCTTTTCTATTCTTTTCTATCCATTTTTTACCTCTCCTTTTTCCCTTTCCCCCCTTAACTCCCCCCCCCTTTTTCCCCCCTTTTCCCCTTTTCCCCCCCCCTTTTCCCCCCCCCTTCCCTCTCCTCCCTCTTCTGGCTCTTCCTATTTTTTCTGGTTCCTTCTCTCCTCTTTCCTCTCCTCCTCAAGTTTTCTTCTCTTTTTTCCCTTTAAATCTTTTCTTTGTTTCCCCTTTTCCCTTTTCCCCTTTTAATTTTTTTTCCTTCATTTCCCTACCCCTTTCCCCCCCTTTTTCCCCTACCCCCTTCCCCCCTTTTCCCCTTTCCCCCCTTCCCCCCTTTCCCCTACCCCCTTCCCTCCTTTTTCCCCCTCCCCCCCTTCCCCTCCTTTTCCCCACCCCTTCCCTCCGTCCCCATGTTCCATCCTTCTCATAGCCGTGATTTGTGGATACCTTCTAGCCATGTGTTGGTCCGGTAAATACCCCACGTCCATTGCCAATTGCCGGGGGGTTTTACGTGAGGGGGAGGGATGGGGGAGGAGGGGGGAAGGGGAGGGGAGAGGAGGGAGGAGAGGGGAGGGGAGGAAGGAGAGGAGAGGAGAGGGGAAAAAAAAGGAGAGGGAGGGGGGGAAAAGGGGAAAAGAGGAAGGGGGGAGAGGAGGGGGGAGAAAGGGGAGGAGGGGGGGAAAGGAAGATAGGAAGGGGAGGAAAGGAAAGAAAGGGAAAAAAAAGGGGAAAGAGGTAAAGGGGGGCCCCCAAAAAAACGTTTTAATTTGGAAATTCGCTGCAAAAAAATCATGAGGAGTTTAAAAGCAAAGATTAAGTACGAGGGGGGGAAGGGAGCATTTCGAAATCAGGGAATCGAAACATAAAAGAAGGAAAAATTTAAGCCAAAAAGGAAACGAAAATTAAGATTTTGGAAAACATGATAGTAAAAAGATAAGGATATATATAAGATGGGGACAGGGAGGGGGGAAAACGAGCAGTAGAAGGAAAGATAAAGGAACGTGATATGGAAGAGGGGATAAATAGGGTGGAGACAAGGAAAGTGGTGGATAAGAAGGATAAGATAATTGAGATGGAGAGAAGGGAGGCGGAGGGTAAAGTAGAGATGGGGATAGGAAGGATAATGGGGAACCAGAAGGGTAGGATAATGAGGATGGAGATGGAAGACGAAGGGATAAGGAGGACGGGATAATGACAAAAATGAGGAAGGAGATAAGGAAGGGAGGGCAATGAAGATGGGATGAAGGGAGAGAGGGATAATGAAGATGGAGAGAAGAAAGAAATGGTGACGATGGAAAAGAAAGAGGACACGAAAAGACAGGATAATGAAGATGGAGAATAAAAAGAAAGGAAGACAGGATAAAGAGCAGAGCGAAGAATGGAGAGAGAGAGAGAGAGAGAGAGAGAGAGAGAGAGAGAGAGAGAGAGAGAGAGAGAGAGAGAGAGAGAGAGAGAGAGAGAGAGAGAGAGGGAGGGAGATGGAGAGGAGGAAGAAAAAGAAAAAGTGAAGGAGACAGAGAAAGAGGAAGAGGAAGAGGAAGAGAGAATGATGTACTGGTATAGGAGGCACTCTCGAAACATCTCATGTGAACTCGCAGTGAAGCCGGGGAAGAGGGGGGAGGTGGGGGTTGGTGAAGAATGGGGGAGAAGGTGAGCAAGAGGTTGGGGGGGGGAGGGGAAGGGAAGGGGGTGAAATGAAGGGTAGGGGTAAGGGGGGGTTGGAAGGTGCAAAAGGATGATGGGGTTACTGGTCAAGTAAGAGAGAGGGGGAGGGGGGGTGGGAGGAAGATTGAAAAGGGTAGAAGAAAGGAAGGCAAAAAGGCTAGTAGGAAGGCAGGAAGAAAAGAAAAGAAAGGAAAAGAAGGAAAGCTTTTTTTTTTCTCTCTAAGGAACGGCCGTTTCCCGCTGACATCGCGCCTTAGTAGTGGTCTGATGATGCTCCATTTTATATATTTTCATATTCATGTTTAGGAGTGGGGGGGGGGGGAGGGGAGGGGTCAGAGGTGGGGAAGGGAGCGGGAAAGTGCAATGGGGGATGGGGAAAGGGGGAGGGGTGTGGTTATGGGTGTTGGCGGGGTGCGGTACTTGCAAGATTATGATGATGATAATGATGATTTTATTATTATTGTTGTTGTTGTTGTTGTTGTTATTGATATTATTTTTGTTGTTGTTGTTGTTGTTATTGATATTATTATTGTTGTTGTTGTTGTTGTTGATATTATTATTATTACTGTTTTTACTATTATTATTATTATTATTATTATTACTGTTTTTACTATTATTATTATTATTATTATTATTATTACTGTTTTTACTATTATTATTATTATTATTATTACTGTTTTTTACTATTATTATTATTATTATTATTATTATTATTATTATTACTGTTTTTACTATTATTATTATTATTACTACTACTGTTTTTACTATTATTATTATTATTACTACTACTGTTTTTACTATTATTTTTATCGTTACTATTCTTATCCTCCTTCGTATTATTATTATTACTATTTCTTTGATCATGATGCCTAAAAAACAATATGTATCAGTATAATTTTCTCTTCCTTTTAACCGACCTTCTTGTGTGTTGGAGAATGATTTGTCTAGCGGTATCTTTAATTGATTTTTTTTTTTATTCCGTGTGTGAAAAGATGAAAGAAAAGCCCGGAGCGCGTGCCGTGATATGTGAGACAATAGCGACGGGTTTATTGTGTTACTGGCGTGTGTGTGTGTGTGTTTGTGTGTGTGTGTGTGTGTGTGTGTGTGTGTGTGTGTGTGTGTGTGTGTGTGTGTGTGTGTGTGTGTGTGTGTGTGTGTCTGTGTGTGTGTGACTTCCGTGATTGTTATTTTATTATTTTGTTGTTATTGTTGTTTTTGTTGATGTTTTATCATCATCATCGTAATCATCATCATTACTAATATTGTTTTATTATTTTTCCCTCCCTCCGTCCCTCCCTCCCTCTCTCACATCCACCTAGTGTCAAGTGCGTGCCACATGACACTTGCTACATGTTTTACCTGGTTGCCTTCAGTTTTTGATGTCACTGTCACGAGTTTTTTTCTGACTTCAGAATTTGTGTGTGTGTGTGTGTGTATGCTCTTGCATATGTTTGTTTGTCTGTTTCTGTTTTGCCTGTTTGCCCTCCTGTCTGCCTGTCTCTTACGTTGTTGTATAATATTTTTCTTGCGGCGCTGCGAGTCTCGAAGCAAGATTAAAAAAAAAGAATACTCTTAATGAAATATGTATATCGGCTGTTCTATTAGACTTCGCGGTAGAGCAAATTGGCCGTAATGACAGGGCCCGAGGCTCTCGTCGATGGCCCCCGGGGTTTGATTGGCATTTCGGCCGCGCTGGCACTCGCCGCGCTGGCACTCGCGAGCGCGGTCCGGGCTTCCCTTCGCTTCTGTTGTTGTTGCTATTGCTATTATTGTTATCATCGTCGTCATGGTTAGTGTTATCATCGTCATCGTCATCATCATCATCATCATCATCATCATCATCATCATCATCATCATCATCATCATAATCTTTATCATCATCATCATCTTCATCATCATCTTCATCATCATCATCATCATCATCATCATCACTATCACTATCATTATTAGCATGGTTGTACTTGTTACCATTTTTTTTATTATTATTGTTTGTATTATTATTGATATTAGTATTGTTATTATTTGTTATATTTTTTTATTTCTGTTTTTATTTACTTGTGTGTGATTTCATGATTCTATTTTTCTTCGTTTTTTTTTTATGCGTTCTTCGTCTCGTGTTGCGATTGGTTGGTTCAGTTGCAAAATTGATGATGATCGTAGAGGTGATAGTGATGATAATCATAACACTTGCAAGAATATGAAAATGGTGCTGATGCTAATGATGATGATGATGATGATGATGATGATGGTGGTGGTGGTGGTGGTGATGATGATAATGGTGATGATGATGATGGTGATGATGATAATGGTGATGATGATGATGGTGGTGGTGATGATGATGATGATGATAATGGTGATGATGATGATGATGGTGGTGGTGGTGGTGGTGGTGGTGGTGATGATGATGATAATGGTGATGATGCTTGATGATGGTGATGATGATAATGGTGGATGATGATGATTGTGGTGGGAGATGATGATGATGATATTATGGTGATGATGATGATGTGGAGGTGATGATGAAATGGTGATGAATGATGATGATAATTGTGGATGATGATGATGATGATGATGGTTGGTGGTGGTGAATGATGATGAGGTGATGATGATGATGATTGATAATGGTGATGATAAGATGATGGATGGTGGTGGTGATTATTGATGATGAGATGATAATGTGATGAAGATGATGATGGTGTGGTGGTGGTGGTGATGAAAAGATGATGATGATAATGGTGAGAATGAGATGGTGATGATTGATGATGATAATGGTGATGATGATGGTGATGATGAAGATGGTGATATGATAGAAGATGATGAATAAAGGTGATGATGATATGATGATGGTGGTGGTGTGGTGATGATGATGAAGATGATCGATAATGGTGAGAAGTTGATAAATGGTGATGATGATGATGGTGGTGGTGGTGGTGTGAATGATACGATGAGGATAGATAAATGGTGATGATGATGAATAAGGTGAGATGATGATGATGTGGGTGGTATGATGAAGAATGATAATGGTGAATGATGATGTGGATGATGAGGTGGTGGTGTGAGTGATGATATGATAATGGTGATGATGATAAAAGGTGAAGATGATGATGATGATGGTGGGTGATGTGTGATAAGGTGATGATGATGATGAGGTGGTGATGATGATGATGAGGTGGTGGATGAGATGATGATAATGATGAATAAATGGGTGATGATGATGATATAAATGGTGATGTTGATGGTGGTAGGTGAGATGATGATGATGATAATGGTGATGATGATGAAGGTGATTGATGATGTGATGAGATGATGATGATTTGATAATAGGTGATGATGAGAATGGGGTGATGATGATGATGGGGGGTGGTGAGGATGATGAATAATGTGATGAGGAGATGATGTGGTAGGTGGTGATGATGATGATGAGGATAATGGTTGATAGATATGATGATAATGGTGATGATGATAATGGTGGTGATGATTGATGATGCTAATGGTGATTATGATGATGATGAAAAGGGGGAGAAGATGATGAGATAAGGGGGGTGATAGATAAATAAAGAAAAAGTAAGGTGGGGGGAGTTTATGATGTGAGTAATGTGTAAGGGATGATGATGAAGGGTGGTGTGTGTAAAGAGATGATAAGTGAAGTTGTTATGAAAACGGAAAAAAAATATATCATGACAGTAGGTTTAAATTAATAAATATTAAAATTATATATTTGTGATAATGATAGTCATAATAATGAGGATGGTAATGATGATGAACATCGATGATTATGATAATGATAATAATAGTAATACTAATAATAATAATAATAATCTTTTGTAGAAAAGGTATGAAAGAAATGATAACAATACAGGAGATATTTATTCTCATTCATACCTTTCTACATTTGTCACAATGAATATGTTTCAGTAATAATCTCAATGATATACCTAACCATAACAGTAATATTATTTCAAACATGAAAACCTACTGATAATGAAAAAGAGTATCATTCAGTAATAATTGTTGCGTGAGTTATTTTAGAATAAAGTATGTGTGTGTGTGTGTGTGTGTGTGTGTGTGTGTGTGTGTGTGTGTGTGTGTGTAAGGTCAATATATATTTATATAATAGACCTTGCTTCCAAACAACGTCTCGCACCTCAGAACAAGGTGTGTATACAAGGGCAATACACACTTATACCACAGACCCCGCTTCCGAACGGCGTCGCGGCCACGTACGCTACGGCCGTTGGGGCTGATGAATGACTTCCCATCTCGCTTTTGTAAACAAGGCTCGGCCATTTGTACCCTAGCGATCCTCCTTTTTGTAATTTCCCCCCGTCCTCTATTTTATGGATGGGAGGCTTCATGGATGTGACAGTGGGCGTGTCCTGCGGTGGTGCGGGGCGGCGAGGCGGAGGGCGGGCGGAGTTGGTTGCAGGCGTGTGCTCGAGGTGGGCGTGTGGGAGGGAGGGGGGGTAGGAGGGAGAGAAGGAAGGGAGGGGGTTGTATGAGGGAGGGTGGGGTCCTTTTCGGTCTCTTGTTCTCTCGTTTTCTCGTGTATTTTCTTTCTCTCTCTTTCTCTTTCTCTCTTTCTCTTTCTTATTTTTCTATTTTTCTCTTACTTTTTCTGTCTTTCTTTCTCTCTTTTCTCGTTCTCTTTTTCTCTTTCTCTCTTTTTCTCTTTTTCTCTTTCTCTCTTTTTATCTTTTCTATTTTTCTATTTTCTCTTTTTCTCTCTTTTTCTTTCTTTCTCTCTCTTTCTCTTTCTCTCTCTCTCTCTAGCTCTCTCTAGCTCTCTCTTCTCTTTCTCTTTCTCTTTCTCTTTCTCTTTATCTCTCTCTCTTTATCTCTCTCTCTTTATCTCTCTCTCTCTCTCTCTCTCTCTCTCTCTCTCACTCTCACTCTCACTCTCACTCTCACTCTCTTACTCTCTTCGTGTGTGTGAGAGAGTGAGTGAGTGAGTGAGTGAGTATGTATGTGTGTGAATATGTGGGTGGGTGTTGGTTGGGGAAATAAAAGAGTTGGGTGAGGGGTAAAAAGAAGGGGAGGGTGGTCGAGGGGGGGGTTATGAGAGGGTATGAGGGTGGGGGTGGGGGTAGGCGAGCGTCGTGCCCAGCGTTCACGTTTTATGGAGAGATTTAAACATGTGAACGTTCTATATATAACCTTTGCTTGAATAAAATCTGAAGTTATCATGCTTTTTTTTTTCTCTGGAGTTGGAGGTGGGGGTGGGTATGGGGCTGGGAGTGGAAATGGGGCTAGGGTAAGAAGGGGGGAGGGTATGAGGGTAGGAGATGGGGATGGATGGGGTCGAGGGTGGAAAGGGGAGGGGGTAGGTGTAGGGCAGGAAGGGGAAGGGGTCAAGAGTGGGCATGAGGGTAAGGGGCAGGGGATGGGGTTGAGGGTAAGGGGCAGGGGATGGGGTTGAGGATGGGTATCGGGGGTAGGTCGTAGGGGATGGGGACGGGGTATTGGGAGGGCATTAAAGGGTAGGAAGCAGAGGATAGGGTAGAGGGTGGGCAAGGGGATAGGGGCAGGGGATGAAGACGGGGTTGAGGGTGGGCGGGCATGGGGGTAGGGGCAGGGGATAGGGTAAAGGTGGGGGGGGGGTGAGCGATCCTGGAGGAGATTTGAGAGAGCTTGAAAGGAAGGGAAGAAATGAGAGATGGTACGTGGATGGAAAGGCGATAAGAGAGAAAAGGGCAAAGGAGTACGAACGGACGGGAGAAAAAGAGAGAATAATCGAGGGGGAAAAAAAGAGGAGGAAAACAAGGAATGCGATTGTGTCGATTATAGTGAAGGAGGAGGAGGGAAGGAGAGGGAGATGACGATGCGGAAAAAGAGAGAAAAATATGATGAATACTAGCCAACGTCATGAGACTATATCGTGGATGGTAGGGAAGGTGTCAGCATTGAGATACAAAATGGAGGTAGAGGAAGATGGGGGAAGGAGGAAGGAGGAAGGAGGAAGGAGGAAGGAGGAAGGAGGAAGGAGGAAGGAGAAGGGGTAAGGAGGGAGGGAGGGATGAGAATGGTGAGAGGAGAGAAAAAAGAAGAGAGAGAAGGGAGAGAAAATAAAGGAGGGAGGAGAGAGAAGAGAGGAGATAAGAGGGAGGAGAAGTAGGAGAAGGAGTAGGAAAAAGAGTAGGAAAAGGAGTAGGAAAAGGAGTAGGAGAAGGAGTAGGAGAAGGAGGAGGAGTAGTAGGAGGAGTAGTAGGAGGAGTAGTAGGAGGAGTAGTAGGAGGAGTAGTAGGAGGAGTAGGAGGAGTAGGAGGAGGAGAAGGAGGAGGAGTAGTAGGAGGAGTAGTAGGAGGAGTAGTAGGAGGAGTAGTAGGAGGAGTAGTAGGAGGAGTAGTAGGAGGAGTAGGAGGAGGAGAAGGAGGAGGAGAAGGAGGAGGAGAAGGAGGAGGAGAAGGAGGAGGAGAAGGAGGAGGAGAAGGAGGAGGAGAAGGAGAAAGAGAAGGAGAAAGAGAAGGAGAAAGAGAAGGAGAAAGAGAAGGAGAAAGAGAAGGAGAAAGAGAAGGAGAAAGAGAAGGAGAAAGAGAAGGAGAAAGAGAAGGAGAAAGAGAAGGAGAAGGAGAAAGAGAAGGAGAAAGAGAAAGAGAAAGAGAAAGAGAAAGAGAAGGAGAAGGAGAAGGAGAAGGAGAAGGAGAAGGAGAAGGAGAAAGAGAAAGAGAAAGAGAAAGAGAAAGAGAAAGAGAAAGAGAAAGAGAAAGAGAAAGAGAAAGAGAAAGAGAAAGAGAAAGAGAAAGAGAAAGAGAAAGAGAAAGAGAAAGAGAAAGAGAAGGAGAAGGAGAAGGAGAAGGAGAAGGAGAAGGAGAAGGAGAAGGAGAAGGAGAAGGAGAAGGAGAAGGAGAAGGAGAAGGAGAAGGAGAAGGAGAAGGCGAAGGCGAAGGCGAAGGCGAAGGAGGGGGGCCAAGGAAGGAGCACTTAACGTAGCGTTAAGAAGTCCCGAGAGCCAAATGATGATCCGATAGTACTAATAACGGGCTTGGCGGCTCCGTGCCCTCCGCAGCGGCGCGACGGATGGGGCCGCGACGAGGATGACGAGTTCACGTGCGTACCCTCTTCCTCTGGTCCTCCGGCGCTCCGTTCCCCCGCTCTGCGTCTCTGCGCCTCCGTTGGTCGCTCGGGTCTTAGGGGGGCAGGCTGGGATTCCCTCATACTCATGGTTCCTTCCTCCTCTTCCTCCTCTTCCTCTTCCTTCTTTTCCTACTCCTCCTCCTCCTCCTTTTCCTTACGTTTCTTCCTCCTCTTCCTTACGTTTCTTCTTCTTCCTCGTGTTCCATACTCCCCCTATTGTTTCATCTTCCTTTTCTTCCACTTCCCTTCCCCCCCCCTCTCATCCCTCACGTTCCACTCCCTGCCCCTTCCTATGTCTCATCTTCCCTCTCACTGTGTCTTATTCCACCTTTATACCATCATCTCCCACTATCTTTTCCCTCCTCTTCTCTCTCTCTCTCTCCCATTCCTCTTTGCAATACCTCCCTCCCTCCCTCCCTCCCTCCCTCCCTCTCTCTCTCCCTCCCTCCCTCCCTCCCTCCCTCCTCCGTAACTCGCCTTATCCCCCCCCCCCCTTTCTTATCTCCGGGCACCTGTTGCACCCTTTGCATACCTGAGGCTGCCTGTCTCTGACCCCCCCCCCCCCTTCCCCCTTTAGACGAAGAGGGAGGAGAGGGAGGGGGAGGCCTATGGGCGGATTCTAGAGTTCTTGCGTGTTTGTGTCCGTGCTTGTTTGTCCGTGTTTTTGTTTGGTTTTGGTTGGTCGCGAGCCGTCTTTGTTTGCCACGTTTGTTTGTTTTTCGGCGTCGTTTTTCTTCATTGTTGTGATTGTTATTGATTCTTTTCTTGGTATTGATAATAATGATCATGATGATATAGATTATGATAATTATAATGATGATAGTAATATTATTATTGATGATGATAATAACAATGATGATAATGATAATGGCGATAATGGTTACTATTACTGTTATTATTATTATTAATATTATCGTTATTACTATTATTGTTATTATCGTTACTATTATTATTAATAATATATTATTATTAATATTATCGTTATTCTATTATTGTTACTAGTGTTATTATTTTTATTATTGTTACTATTAGAGAAAGTAGAGCTAATATATAGATGGGAAGAATAGAGAGAGAAAGAAGAATATGATAATGAGTATGGAGAGAAGAAGAAGAAGAAGAAAAGAAAGAAAAGAAAGAAAAGAAAGAAAAGAAAGAGAGAGTCGAGCGAGCGAGAGAGAGAAGCGCCGAATGCAAAGCCAACCATTCCGCTGGCTTGCTGTCCCATTCACACGCCCTTTGGTTCTGGCCGCCTGCGAGAGGAGTCCCGCGGCGCTGCTGTCTGTCAGGGGGGGGGGGGGGGGGGGGGGGGGCAGGGCTAAGGCTGCTTACTTTACTTTACATGCCATTAGTAGCACTTGACTCTTGCTTCCTGTGGGTGCTGGCGGTGGGCGTGGGTGCGGGTGCGGGTGCGGGCGAATTAGCGTGGACAAGTAGCTCACGCGATTTTGTTTTTCTCCTTCTCTTTTTCTTCTTTTTTTTGCGCGTCTGAGAGAATTTTTTTGTTATTGGACTTCCTGTCTCTTCTTCTTTGGCTGGTCTTGTTTTGTTGTTGTTTTTTTTCTTCGTATTTTTGTTCTAGGTCTTTCTGTGTTTTCGGTTTGTTTTCTTCGGATTGATTCTTCGCCTTGTTTTGATAAGATCGTTTCGTTTCTCGTTTCTGTTAACGTCCAGTTTTGTCTCTCATCATTGCAGTTTGTCTTTCTTTCTTTTTCATATCCTTTTTATCTATTTCCTCCTCCCATCTTTTCTTCGGTTCTTTACCTTATCTCCCCTTTCTCTCCCCCATTCTGTTTACTTTCTCTTTGCCTTTTCCCTACGTCCTACCCCTGCCTCTGCTCTTTACTCCTTTCCTCTTTCTCTTCTATCCCTTTCCTGCCCGTGCTTCATTTCTCAGTCCCTACTCCGCTCCCATACCCCTACCCAATTCCCGATTCTCCTGTCGCTTACCCATACCTCCTCCTCCATTCCCTTCCCGCACCCCAACTTCCTTCCCCATCCGGTACTCCCGTCCCCTACCCATTTCCCTTACCCACCCCCTACCAATTCTCCTTAAGCTTCCCCTACCCATTCCCCTCACCCGTCCCCTACCCATTCTCTTTACCCACCCCCTACCCATTCCCCTTACCTGCCCTTAGCCATTCCCCTCCCCACACCCCTACTCCTTCCCCTTCTGGCTCTCTTACTCCTTCTCCCCCACCAACCCCTGCCCATTCCCCTTCCCCCACCACTCGGTTGCATATCTTACCCCCCCCCCCCTTACCTTCCACCCCAGTAATGAGTCACAGTGTGAGACAAGACGGATGCGTCCCTTGCATGTCACGGTGCAGGAGCCAACACAGGACGCGGCCCCATGGCGTCTAGGCCGTCCCTCCCGAGTGCCCGTTTGTCTGTTGGTCTGTCTGTTGGTCTGTCAGTCTGTATATATCGGTCTTTCTGGTTGTTTTTCAGTCCGTTAATCTATCAACCTGCATATGTCTTTCCGGTTGACTGTCTGTTTGTCAGTCTGCGTAAGTCTGTCTGGTTGTATGTCTGTCTGTCTGTTTATCGCTGTCTGTCAGTGTCTCAGCCTGCATATGTCTGCCTTTCTGGTTGTCTGTCTGTCTGCCAGTCTGCGTCTGTCTGTCTTTCCCTCTGTTTGTCTGGTTGTCTTTGTCCGTCTGTCAGTCTGCAGTCTGTTTATCTTTATCTTTCTGCCATTCTTTCTGTCCGTTTGTCATTCTGTTTCCTGTCCATTTCTTCCCTTTTTTCGTCTTCCCTGTTTCTCCATCGTTCTCTTTTATCGTGTCTTGTTCTTATCTTTTCCCTTTATCTCTGCCTTTCTGAATTATTCCTTTGTTTATCTTATTATCTTACCTCTATTTCGTTCGTTCGTTCCTTTGTCCCTTCCTCCCTTGCCTCCCTCCCCTCCCCCTCCCTCTCCCCTCCCCTCCCCTCCCCTCCCCTCCCCTCCCCTCCCCTCCCCTCCCCTCCCCCCTCCCACTCACTCTCTCTCTCTCTCTCTCTCTCTCTCTCTCTCTCTCTCTCTCTCTCTCTCTCTCTCTCTCTCTCTCTCTCTCTCTCTCTCTCTCTCTCTCTCCATGGCGTTTTCTCATTCTTCTCTTCTTCCCCGAAATCACTGCAAATAGAATTTCGATTTAAAATGAAACCCTTTTTTTTTTATTTACTTGACTTGGTTGATTTTAAGAAAAATATTTTTTCAACACTTCCACGAGCAGCAATTAATCTCTCTTTTTTTCTTTACAGGTGAGTACATGGCCCCGGTTACCGAACGGACGTGTTGGGAAACGTGGTATAGTTTTTGCATGTTTTTATTTTTCTCTTCCTCTGCTCCCTTATCCTCCTCCTCCTCTTCCTCCGCTCCCTCCTCCTCCTCCTCCTCCTCCTCCTCCTCCTCCTCCTCCTCCTCCTCCTCCTCCTCCCCCTCCTCCCTCCTCCCCTCCTCCTGTCCCTCCTCCTCCTGTCCCTCCTCCTCCTCCTCCTCCTCCTCCTCCTCCTCCCCCTCCTCCTGTCCCTCCTCCTCCTCCTCCTGTCCCTCCTCCTCCTCCTCCTGTCCCTCCTCCTCCTCCTCCTGTCCCTCCTCCTCCTCCTCCTCCTCCTCCTCCTCCTCCTCCTCCTCCTCCTCCTCCTCCTCCTCCTCCTCCTCCTGTCCCTCCTCCTCCTCCTCCTCCTCCTCTCCCTCCTCTCCCTCCTCTCCCTCCTCTCCCTCCTCTCCCTCCTCTGCCTCTTCCTGCTTTCGGTTATGTAATGTCCAGCCAAACTACGCTCTTTTTGCCCTTGGAAATATCGCAGAGAAAGTTATTTTATCTTCCTCGTGTCTATACCTTTGCCCGTGTTTGTGTCTTTGCTTGTGTCTGTATATCTTTGTCCGTGTCTGTGAGTATGCCTCAGGGTCGCCTTCTCCTCCCTGAGCGCATACATTCCCGTTATTCGCTCGATGTCACCGGCGTGAAGGAGGAGCAGAAGGCGATGTAGCAGCAGGTTGTCAGGCAGCAGTAGCAGGAGCAGCAGAAGGAGGCGACTACCCCACTCCCCCCCCCACATCCCTTCCCCCTGATTAAACCTGGATCCACCCTTAAAGGGCCTGTCAAGAAAGAGGTCATCTGGTGGGGGCTGGGGTGGGGGTAGGGGAGGGGGTGATGGAGGTTGGGTAGTGGGGGATGGAGGAAGATGGAGGAGGTGGAGGATGGAAGCGATGAGGGATGAGGGAGGTGGAAGGTGGAAGGGGAAGGGGAAGGGGAAGGGGAAGGGGAAGGAAAAGGGGAAGGGGGAGGAAAAGGGGAAGGGGAAGGAAAAGGAGAGTGGGGGAGAAAAGGAGGATTGGGATGGTGGGAAGTGGGGGGAGGGGAGATGGAGATGGAATGGAAGATGGAGAAGATGAGAAAGATGGAGGAAGATGGAGAAGATGAAGATGAAAAAGATGGAGGAAGAGGAAGAAGGCAGTTGGAGGATGGAAGAGAAAGAGGAGGGCGAGGGGAGGAGGTGGCGAGTAGCGAGTTTTGAGGTAATGAGCGCGGCTTCGACTCGCCCGGCGCGCGAGTACCTGCGCGGGGTTGTCATTACGGGCCCGGTAGCGTATGCCGAGGCTGCGAGGAATGGATAATGAGGTGTAATTTAATGGGTAATGACAGGGGGCGGGGTTGTGGGCGGGGGCGACGGCGGGGGGGATGCATGGATGGATGGTTCGGGTAGATGGCGATGGGGATGGAGATGGGGAGGTATGGGGAGGGGGTAGAGGGGAGGGGATGGGAAGGGGATTGAAAGAAGATGGGAGGGGGGAAATGGAAGGGGGATGGGAGGGAGGGGGGAGGGGAAGGGAAGGGGAGAGGAGGGGAGGGGATGGAAAGGAGATGGGAGGGGGGGAAATGAGAGGGGGAGGGGGAGATTGGGGGAAAGGGAAAGAGGAAAGGATGGGGAGAGAGGAGGGGAGGGGAGAAGGAGGGAGTAGTGTGGGAAGGGGGAAGGGGGAGGGTAGAGTGCGTGCGTGTGCGACCCTCATTATGGATATGCACTGGGACATGGCCCGTGGCTTATTACTGAAGGATTTCGTATTTGGCTGCCGTAGTTTTTTCTCTCTCTTTCTTTTCCTCCAGTGCCTACCCTCGATCACGCCTCCACGCCCATGCGGGTGGAGTCGGGAGGGTCCGGAGCGATTTGTTCGGGTGATTTTTCTCTCTCTTTTTGTCTCTTCTTCGGGATCACGCCTTTTTGGTGTTCGATTCGTCATAAAAATCTCTGGCGCTTTCGAGAGCGCGGAGATTAACGGTGAATTAGAAATGATAATGGGGAGAAAATTGCCTAATTTACGGAGTCGCGGCGGGACGGGTCTTGCGTGGGGGTCGCCTCCCCCCCCCCCCCCCCCCCTCCGTCGTGTCTCTTCGTTGTGGGTCGTAGTACGGACGAGGGAACTTAGGGGATGGAGTGGGAGAAAATGAGAAATAAGAAGGGGAAGAGGGCGAGGAGGTAGAAGGAGAACAAGAAGGAGAAGGAGAAGGAGAAAAAAAGGAAGAGAAGGTAGAAAGAGAAGGAAAGGAAAAGGAAGAGAAGGAGAAGGAGAAGGAGAAGGAGAAGGAGAAGGAGAAGGAGAAGGAGAAGGAGAAGGAGAGAAAGACGAGGAGAAGGAGAACAAGAAGGAGAAGGAGAAGAAAAGGAAAAGAAGGTAGGAAGAGAAGGAAAGGAAGAGGAAGAGGAAGAGAAGAAGGAGAGAAAGAGGAGGAGGGGGTAGAGAGAGAAGGAGAGGAAGAAGAAGCGTTAGAGGCAGAGGAGGTAGAAGGAGAAGGAGAGAAAGGGAGTTGGAGGCAGGAGAGAGGAGGATAATGAAAGGGGAAAGAGCAAAGAGAGGATATATAGATGGCGAATAGTTAGATTATTGAGTATGCAAAATTCCCTGTTAGACATGCACATATGTAGATAAAGTTATCGATGAAAAACGATTACAAATATCGATAGAATTGTATCAGAGGATGCAGATGGGGAAAAAAGATCGATGAGATGGGACCAAGCTGGATGGATAGATGGCTGAATATTTTCTTCGTTCCTTTTCAGAGGGTTTGACGCGAAACAAAGGGAGTTTAAAGTTTATTTTCGAAGTGCTTTGTCTCGGGAGATCCCTCGGTGCCACACGAGGAAAGGAAAATCGCGTGATAAGATTAATTTGTGTACATACTATACACGTATTTTTTTTTTTTTTTTTTTTTTTTTTTTTTATCTGTATGTCTGTCTTTTTCTTTCTAATATTTTCGTGTTTTTTTTTTATTCCTTTATTCATTTATTTACTTAATTTATGTGTTTGCCTGTCTGTCTACCTTTCCTTCGAAAATTCTTCTCCTTCTTCTCCTTCTTCTCCTTCTCCTTCTACTTCTCCTTCTACTTCTCCTTCTCCTTCTCCTTCTCCTTCTACTTCTACTTCTCCTTCTCCATCTCTTTCTCCTCCTTCTCCTTCTCCTTCTCCTTCTCCATCTCTTTCTCCTCCTTCTTCTCCTCCTTCTTCTTCTTCTTCTTCTTCTTCTTCTTCTTCTTCTTCTTCTTCTTCTTCTTCTTCTTCTTCTTCTTCTTCTTCTTCTTCTTCTTCTTCCTCTTCCTCTTCCTCTTCCTCTTCCTCTTCCTCTTCCTCTTCCTCTTCCTCTTCCTCTTCCTCTTCCTCTTCCTCTTCCTCTTCCTCTTCTTCCTCTTCTTCCTCTTCTTCCTCTTCTTCTTCTTTTTCTCCTTCTCGTTCTCCTTCTCCCATTGGTAGAAATTACGTAAACAGGATCTTCGTTGGACTGAAGGAAGGTTCCAGCACGAGACTGGATTTTGACGTTTCTGCGCCCAAGGCTGATATGACAGACACGTTGGAGCGGAGGAGAGGAGGGAGAGAGAAAGGGGAGATGCAGAACACTTTGGAGGATTAGAGTAAGGAGGAAAGGGAGATGGAGGGGAATGGAGATGATTAGATGAAGGAGATGAAGAAGGGGGAAGGATGATTAGAAGGAGAAGGGGAAAAGAGAGAGGAGAAAGAGAGAGAAGGAAAGGGAGATAGAGAAAGGGGAGATGCAGAATACTTTGGAGGATTAGATTAAAAAGGAAAGGGAGATGGAGGAGAATTATTAGATTAGATTAAGGAGGAAAGGGAGATGGAGGGGAATTGAGATGATTCGATGAAAGAGAAGGAGAAAGGGGGAAGGATGATTAGAAGGAAAGGGGAAAAGAGAGAGGAGAAAGAGAGAGAAGGATAGGGAGATAGAGAAAGGGGAGATGCAGAATACTTTGAATAATTAGACTAAGAAGGAAAGGGAGATGAAGGAGAATTAGGACGACTAGAAGAAGAAGGAGAAGGAGAAAGGGGAAGGATGATCAGAAGGAAAGGGGGAAGAGAGAGGAGAAGGATAGAAGTAGTATAGAAGGAGAATAAGGGGGGGGGGGGGAGAAGATAGAGGGAAATTAGAAACATGAGAAGGGGAATGACAAGGGAAGGATTATTAAAGTGAGAGAGAAGAGAGAGAGAAGAGAGAGAGAAGAGAGAGAGAAGAGAGAGAGAAGAAGTGTGAGGCAGAGAAGGAGGAGATGCAGAATACTTTGAATAATGAAAATAAGGAGGAGAGGGAAATAGAGGAAAGTCAGAATAATTGAGACATGGAAGGATGATGAGAAGGAAAGGGGAAAAGAGAGAGGAGAAAGAGAGAGAAGGAAAGGGAGACAGAGAAAGGGGAGATGCAGAATACTTTTAATAATTAGAATAAGAAGGAATAATTAGAATAAGGAATGGGAGACAGAGAAAGAGATGAAAAAAAAAAAATTGAGGAGAAGATGGAGAGGGAGATAGAGGAGAATTAGAATAATTTGAGGATTGAAAAAGGGGAGGGATTATTAAAAGAAGGTTAAAGGGAGGAAAGACTATGAGGTGAGAGAGAAATGTATTAATAATAAGCGTAAAGAGAAAAGAAATAGATAAAAAGGGGAGTAGAAGGCAAGGCAGTAAAGGAGACACACACAGACAATAACAGGCAGACACAGACAGACAATAACAGGCAGACACAGACAGACAATAACAGGCAGACACAGACAGACAATAACAGGCAGACACAGACAGACAATAACCGGCAGATACAGACAAATAACAGACAGACATTGTCATGCTAAGGAGGTGAAGAGAAAGTTACAAGCAGACACAGGCACAGCCATAAGTAGGCGATAGACGACAGAGGCACAGACACAGACACCCCGGGAGCAGACGCATGCACAGGCACAAGCAGATGCATCCACAGGCACAAGCAGACGCATGCACAGGCACAAGCAGACGCATGCACAGGCACAGACGAAGGCGAAGAGGCTGGCCGGTAGGAATATGACAGGCGGCGCCGGCTGCGTGATGCCTTGATGGGCAGGATCGATTGCATCTCGAGGAGGAGGCGCGGGCGTGAGCGGTGGGCGTGGGGGCGAGTCCGCGTTCCCAGCGGGTTCTTGTGGGTCGAGGGGGGCGGGGTGGGCGAGGTGGGCGGGGTGGGCGGCCTCACACGATCGGGGCTCAGGTCATTCGCGGGCTATGGACCCTGGTCACCCGCTGCCCGCTTGCGCCAGCAGGCCCTGTCGGGAGTTTGGAAGTAGTGAGTACTATTGT
>NC_061844.1:8386437-8387755 GCF_019202785.1 Penaeus chinensis
GTTAGTGTTTCTCTCCTGTAAGTGTCGTCTTCCTTGGGGTTTTTTTCCTTCTTCGTTTATTCGTAAATGGCCTCCCGCGGTAGGTGGTTAGAGAGGCCAAGGTAAGGGGGAAAGAGAAGGATAGGCAGATGGAGGGAAGTGGGTGAGACGAGGATGAGTTGGAAGGTAAAGGGAAGAGGATAGTAAGAAATGAAAGAGAGATAGAGACGCAGGCATCCAGGTGAGCAGACAGACAGACAGACAGACAGACAGACAGACAGACAGACAGACCAGACAAAGAACAACAGACAGATAGACAGAGCAGACAGACCGAACAGACGACAGTAGAAATAGATAACAAGTAAATAGATAAATTAATAAATACCTAAGTATGATATATATTAGAAAAAAGAAAGGAAGAAAGGAGGAAGAGGGGAAGAGGAGGAAGAGGAGGAAAGGAGAGGGCATTAGAGGGTGTAGTGGATTAGATCAAGCGCGAGGGCGGGTCAACACACTGCTGCTAATCTGCCGTCGATCAAAAGCCCTTAAAAAGACTTAATCGTCACATAAACTCCTGCTGGTTTAATCGGCCGCCGAAACCTGAGGTCTCCTCGCCGGGCGGTTTGCGAAGAGTGGAGGAGGAAGTAGGGGAGAGGGAGCGAGGGAGGGAAAGGACAAAAAGAGGAGACAGAGGCGTTTTTCTCCCTCCCCCCTATCTTTCTCATCTCTCTCGTCTTTCTCTTTCTCTCTCTCCTCTCTCTCTCCTTTCTCTTCTCACTCCTTTTTCTACTCTCTCATCTCTCTCATCATCTCTCTCTCTCTTTCCTCCTCATCCTCGTACTCTCCTCTCTCTCGTCTGCTCTCTCAGTCACTCTCTCTCTCTCTCTCGTCGTCATCGTCTCTCTCTCTCTCTCTGTATCTTCTCCTCTCCCCTTCTTACACTCCTTCGCCCCACCCTCCCCCTCCACCCTACTTTATCATTCCCTCTCCTCACCTTCTCCGTCATTTCCTCTCCCTCTCCCTTCTCTTTGTGCGTCTGTCAGCGTGCGTGCGCGTGTGCATGCAATGTATCAAGACGATAAGTATTTGGCAATTGGGGCTTGAACGTTTCATTCATGACGATAGTAATTGGTAGTTGGTGAGGCGAATAGCTTATAAGGGTGGGGCGGTGAGAGGTATTTGGGGGGGAGGGGCAGGGAGAAGGTGAGGGAAGTAGGAGAGGGAGGAGGGGGTGAGGGAGGTGAGGGGAGGGGAGGGGAGGGGAGGGAGGCGGAGGGGAGAGGAGAGGGTTGAGAGGAAATGGGGAGGAAAAGGGCGAGAGGAGAGGGAGAGGAGAGGG
>NC_061844.1:8397855-8407855 GCF_019202785.1 Penaeus chinensis
TTCCCTTTTCCTTCCCTCCTTTCTTTCATTTCTTCTCATTCCTCCTCCTTCCCTGTTCATTCTCTTCTTCAACCTTTTTTCCTTCCCACACGCGAGTCAACGGAGAAGGAAAGGGCAAAGAGAAGTGGGGAACATAAAGCGGAGGAGAAGGGGAGAAGGGGAGATGGGGAGAGGGGAGAAAGGGAAAATAGGAGAAGGGGAACTAGCAGGAGGGATAGGAGGAGGGGATAGGAGGAGGGGATAGGAGGGGAGGTGGGGATAGGAGGGGAGGAGGGGATAGGAGGGGAGAAGAGGGACGGAGCATAAGGGTAAGAGATGTAAATAAGGGAGGAAATAACTGGTTAGAAGAAGTAAAAGGAAGAAAAGGGACATACAAAAAGCGGGGAAACGGAGATGGGGGAAGAAGAGAGGGAGGAGAGAAGGGGGACCAGGAGGAAAAAAATAACAAGAATTCAGCAAATTCAAAAGTGCCAGAAGACGAATACTAAATCAAACAATCTAAATCGTTTACAATTACATTCAGTCAGACGGATAAACAGAAAGAAACAAAAATAAGAGAGAGAGAGTTGGACACACACAAAGCAGCCAAACATAAACAAGAATAAACAGACGGACTAACAGACACACAGACAAAGAAAACAAAGACATCAAAGACAGATGGACAAAACGACGGCCGGGCGCGCGAACAGGTGCCCCGAGTGCCCGCGCGCCCGCCAGCCTCCCCGCCCGCCCGCGAGCCGTCGGCGGCGCACGAGACTCGGGGCCGCTCCGCTTCTTGCGTCAGAGAGCGTCGCCGTTCCCAGAAGGAGGGCCAGCGCGACGCCAGCTTTTCTCAGAACAATCGAGAATTCCCCCACCCCCCCCTCCCCTCCCTTACGCCCGGGCTCCTCCTCCCTTTGACTACCCCCCCCCCCCGCCCTCCCCACGCCCACCCAACCGACATCCAGCACCCCCCCCCTCTCCCAACCCCACTCTAAAGTGAGCTCAAATATCCTCCTGTCGATGGATCAACGGTCACTTACGAAACGCCCGACTGACTGAGTAAGCAGGCGAGAAACTCGGCGGAACGTAAATAATACTGTTTTCAAATAATATTGATGATAACAATCATAATAAAAATAAGTACAACCGCTAGCAAAACCACAGAACCTTACGCAAAAATCAATTAAGTAAACCAATAAATGAGATCCTCCATCCCCTCGTCTGTGTGTATGTATATATATCTGTGTGTGTGTGTGTGTGTGTGTGTGTGTGTGTGTGTGTGTGTGTGTGTGTGTGTGTGTGTGTGTGTGTGTGTGTGTGTGTGTGTGTGTGTGTGTGTGTCTATATATATATATATATATATATATATATATATATATATATATATATACATATTTCACAGACATATCATATACACGTATAAATGTATACCAAATCCAACAAGAACTACATATCTATCAACCCATCTGCCTCTTTAGCTATCTATCCAACTCCCCTCCACGCCCTTCTAGCGACGCCCTCAAACCCCCTGACGAGGAGCCGCAGCCCTCGAGGTCCCCGTCACCTGTGCCTGCGGGTCAACTCGTCCGCTACGAGTGGCCCTCCGAGTGCCACGTCTCAGTCGTATCAGAGGGATACAGGAATTTTCTTTAGCGTTTATATTTATCACTATCATTATCATTGCCCAACGTCACTGACACTCCTCGTGCGTCGTTTCTGCAGCAGATGCCAGGTACCGTCGCAAAAACACCTATGGCTGGCAGATAAAGACAGGCTTACAGAAATATACAACACTTTCGAAGTATTCCTGAGGGCGAAATCTATAAGAATTCGATTCAGCTCAATCCCTTCAATATTCTCTATTTGTGTGTGCGTGTGTGCGTGTGTGCGTGTGTGTGCGTGTGTGTGTGTTTGCGTGTTCGTGTGCGTGTGCGTGTGCGTGTGCGTGTGCATGTGCATGTGCATGTGCATGTGCGTGTGCGTGCGTGTGTGTGTATATGTGTGCACACGCTCGCGCTTCTTTTCAATCGCGACACATTTCCTAAACTCCGCTGACCTGACCTTCACCCCACACCTGCCTAGTTTTAAACACAGCCACAAAAAATCTAAAGCGACCACAGACCACGGAACGCTGATTCAAGTCGATGAACGTTCGCCTATTATCACCGTAAGGGAAGCTGGGAGGATGGGGTGATGGAGGGAGAAAGGGAGGGGGGGAGAAGAAGAGGGAAAGGTGGGGGAGGGGGAGTGGAAGTGGGGAAATTCGTAGGAGAGGAGAAGAGAAAGAGAAGGAAAGAGAAAAAAGAGAAAAATGAGAGTGAGAAAGAAAAGAGAACTAGAAAAGATAAGAGAGAGAAGAAAAGAGAGAAGAGAGAGAGAGGGGAGGAAAGAGAGGGAGGAAAAGAGAGAAGAGAGAGAGAGAGAGGGGAGGAAAAGAGAAGAAAGAGCGGCGGGGAGGGGGGGATGGAAGAGACCGAAATCACTCCACGCAAAAAAAAAAAAAAAAAAAAAAAAAAAAAAAAAAAAAATCACTCAAAATTACGGCCCACTCGAGACAACGTCTTATTCGCGGTAAGGAGCTCCGAATGGGTCTCGGGAAGCATTAACCTCCCGAAAACGACTTTTTTTTTTTCCTTTCTTTAATTTGGCAGCGCTGTATCGAGTCGTAAGAGCCATTCTCCATCCCGCTGCCCCCTCCTTCATTCGCCCCCCCCCCCCAACAACATCTACCCTTTCATCCCTTCCTCTCATTCTCCCTCTTATTCCTTCCTCCCTCTCACCCCCTTGATCGTCCCTCTTACTCCTCCCCCCACCCCCTTCCTCCCTCTCTCAGATAGACAGATCCTCCCACTCACAGATAGACAGATCCTCCCACTAATCCCCATCCCCCTCCTTCACTCACAGATAGATAGATCCTCCCACTAACCCCATCCCCCTCCTTTTTCTCCCTTTTACACACCTTTGTTCTATGGCCCTAAAACTGCACCTTTTATAATGCCGACTAATCGCATAAAACCACTCGCCGGCAACCGCAAATCAGAGAAATAAAACTGGAAAAAAAAAAACGACTAACCACAAAATTGAGAAATAAAACGAGTAAAAGAAAAACGAGCAAATAAAAGTACGACAATGACCTGACTGGCAACACACCATACGACCTGACACTCCCTAAGCATTACCAACACCACTCCAAGTCCTGACCCACTCACGCTGACACCAACCTGGGGGGAGGGTAGAGGGGGGGGGGTGAAAAGCCGATCATCATTACTATCACCATACCACTACCATCATCATCATAATCGTCATTATTAGTAGTATAATCATTACCATCACCAGCATCATCTTTTTCTTCATTCCATTATCCCTTATTCAATAACATCATTCTATCGACCGATGTATTCATATAAAAAACACTCGTAGCTTATTTATTTATCCAATCATTAAGCGAAGGTAAACAAAGCACTTGACTTTCTAGTGTGTTAGTGATTCGTGTCCTGTTGACTCGCCTGTGTTGAATACTTTTTCTTTCATTTATTTTCTCCCTCCTTTTTGTATAATGTGAGCAAGTGTTTCGATGATTTAAATGAATTAAACTACGGTAATAGAAATGCACTATATAGTATTCAATTAATCACAGAAAAAAAAAAATATCATACAGAATCTCGGAAAACGAAAATACAGATAAACAGAATGAGATATTAACCCATCCCATAGAATCAATAACTAAAGTTTCTGGCACTGCTCCAACCGGTGTGCCGCGCTGCCCTGGCACTGCGACCCGTCACGACCCTCCATTAATCACAGCCTCGTCCAGCGCAACAGTTGCCCCCCCCCCCCCGAAACTCAATCAACGACAAAGCTTCTCCCATAAAGATAAAACCAACATGAAACGCATCGACAAATGTAGAAAAGATACGAATGAGAATGAATATCTTCACAATACAAGAGATGTATTGTGAAGATATTCATTTTCATCCATTCCTTTTCTACTTGAAACGCACTCCCATACCCCGTCTCTCAAACACACACGCGAACACGCCCTAGCTCTCGGATCTAGTTCTCGCCAACGAAACCTAGCTCTACGAGCAAAGACCTTTTTTTTTTAACTCGCGTAAACATCGAGATAAAATAGCGACCGATTATCCTAGTGAACCCCCTGCATACCTAACCGAAAACCTTACCTATCCACATATCAACTCCTATGGAACCTCCCCAAATGTTCACTTCTTTGGGCGTTCTATCCAAATCCGCTCCTCCTCTTGAACTCACAACAAACGAAAACAAGAGCAAGCGACCCATGACCATCACCCGCAGGAGCCATAAGTAAACGTAATAAGTCATAACGCCACCAACTGAACCGAAACTCGCCACAGAACCCCAATTACAACCAGTGCCAGCTGATGGAGAATTTACGACCACCAACACCCAGCCGGCAACACAGGATAATACTAATACTAAAAGACGCGTGGATAATACAAACAGTGAGAGACATACACCACGCGCGATATTGCACACCTGCTAAACGGAGCTAAAAATAGAACGCTCATTATTTTAGTACGCCCTCGATATGCCCGTACCTTCCATGAGCCAGAACTCCATTCGTACAGAGGTACAATGACAGACAGATTACAGACGCAAACATTTCTCTATTTATTTCCCTCTTCTCTTTGTTATTCTTTTCGTCGTCCCTCTCTCCTCTGTTTCTCTTTACCTTCTACCTAACGGTTCTAATTCTACCCCTCCATCTTTCGTTGCTATTCATTTTAATTTTCCTCGTCCACTTCCATTCCCATTCCCATTCCCATTCCCATTCCCATTCCCTCTCCAACTCCCTCTCTCCCTCTTTCCGCTCTCACTTTTATTCATCTGTCAAAAAAAATATTTGCCATTTGTCCTTGCAGGTAGCCAATTCAACATGCGAAACACACATATGGCAACATAATGTGGAGATGGAATAAATCGGGTCAAAACACAACTAGACGCGTCATCGATATGTAATTCTGTTCCTTTCAGCGCCGAAATAACAGAGAGAGTGAGAGAGAAAGGGAGAGAAAGAGACTCAGAATAAAGTCATTTCTCTCTTCCTTCCTCCCCTTCTTCCCAAATTCCTCTCTCTCTCTCTCTCTCTCTCTCTCTCTCTCTCTCTCTCTCTCTCTCTCTCTCTCTCTCTCTCTCTCTCTCTCTCTCTCTCTCTCTCTCTCTCTCTCTCTCTCTCTACTAGCTCGCCGCCCTCAGTCAGTCCCCGCCTACCCGGACACGCCCATCCTGGCAACAGCCCCTTTCTGCATTTTTGTCCCGAAAACCCGAGGCCCCTTTTTGCCCCCGAGCCGTGGGTGTCCTATTCGTCTAGCCCTTTGTCTAGCGAGTACCGCGGCCTTGTAGAGCCATCCACCCTGCCCTCTTCCGCCAGAGCGTCTCCTCGCAATGGCCGACGGAAAGAAAATTGAACCCTCCGACATCGGCGACGTCGGAAGCCAAGTGGCAGTCGACGAACCACAAATAGTCGAAGTCGCCAAGTTGAAGAAGAAGAAAATTCCGATCCTGAGAGTCGACGGGGGAGAAAATCCCTCCCAAGCACCCCTCTCCCTCCCCCGCCCACCCACAACCGAAGGGGAAACAGATCGGCGCACCGTAGCAACATTCTGGCGTAGTTTCCCCCCGCGCCTCTTCTTCCCGTCTCCCTTCCTGTATTCCTCCACTTCCATTTCAAAATTCTCTTATGCCTCTACCTCTACCTCCATCCCCAACTGCATCATATCAAATACCCTCCACTTCCCCACCTTCCCCACACTAACTCTACCTCGCCCATTACCTTTCCCACCTCCACCTCCTCCACTACCTATCATCACCCCCGGCCCCTCCACCCCCATCACCATCACCTCCACCTCCACCTCGTCCACCACCTTTCCTACCTCTCCTCCACTTCCTCCCCCCACCCCCCACTGCATCCACCCCTACCGCCTCCCCGGCTCTGACCTCAGTACCCGGCCAGCAGCGACCTCAGGGCCTCAGGTAGACACACTGAACGGGTAATTTTCCGCGACGGGGCTGCCTGTAACACCGCCAGCGCCAGTTTTTATGCAGCGACGCCATTACTCTCTTATTGAGGAACACCCCGCGCCTCTCGGACCCTCGTGTCACACACACACACACACACACACACACACACACACACACACACACACACACACACACACACACACACACACACACACACACACACACAAATACACGGAAGCGCATGTGCATGTGTGCTGTACACTGATGAGAGATAACTCATATCTAAAGAAAGGAAGAAAGGTTGAGAGGGTGAAAGAAAAGGAAAGAGGAAAAAAGAGAAAGACAGACAGAGAGAGAAAGAAAGAGAGTGAGACTGAGATAGAGCGACAGAGACAAACAGACAGAAAATCAGACAAGTCGGAAAGAAACCTATCCACAGACAAACAGAAGACAAGAAAAAATATATATATACAGAGACCCCCTACCCCCTACCCCCTATCGCCAACCCCCACCGACCCCAACCCCCACCAAGAAGCAGCCAGAGCCAAGCGGCCTCCGGAGCCAGCAGAGGCACCCCCCCCCCCCCCCCCCCCGAGGAGAAGGTCCGAGGGCGGGAAACGCGAGCGAGGCACCGGAGATGACGTCGGCGAGCGAGATAACAAAAGACGAGAGAAGAACGGAAGGGCCTGCGATAAAGCCATGACGAAGGGAGATAAGAGAGAGAGATAAGGCGGGAAATTAAAAAGACAGGCGGCATATTGGCAGATAAGATACACTGAAATAGAAACAATAAAAGAAAATCCTATTGAGATAGCAGTCTCGACCGGCGTGGATTCTGACAGTCACTGCAAATTGTTCGTTTTTTTTTTCATACGATACTTCTGAATTACGGCCGATGTAAAGATAACTCCTAAAATATATAACTGATCTTAATAATTCATAATAATAACTCTTCCAGCACACTTAGTATTTTTTTAAATTATACATTTTGAAATACCCTTAACGTACTTGAAGAATTAAAAAAAAATAATAATAATACACAAACGTAACATAGCGTCTAATAATAAAAAAAAAAAATAATAATAAAAAAAAAATAACCCATACAACTAATACAATAACATTTACCCAGTACCCTCTCTGAGAACAATCTACAAGTACAAACCAACTCTTTCCTCAGCACACAAAAGAGACGCCCACGAGAGTGTTGTTTCAGCAAGCTCAAAACACTTCTTCGCCGCCGAGATGACGGACGCCTTGGCACGAGCAGCGGCGCGCGAGGGGGACCGAACCGCCCGCCCTACGGTAGCACGGGCGGGCGGTTCTCGAGGTCAGAGTCTCGTTATTTCCTCCTCTTCGTAAATGCCTCTTTATTTTCAAAATTATATTCTTCTCTTATCTTCTAAAATATCCCCTTCTCCATTAATTTTCTTTATTTTTTTCTTTATTTCAAAACTCCTTTGCTTTCGGGACTGTGAAGTCTTGGTGGCATCTACAACACAAAAATCCTAATCCACATTTCGGGACTGACTTTCACTGACCTGCGTGTGCATTTTAAAACACTAAAGTATTCCACACCACTAGCACAGAGGGGGCGACCAATCCACGTCCTTCCCGCCCCTCAGCAAACAAATCCAGTATACTTAATAAACATCGAAAGAAAATCACCGGAGAACAACACAGATATCCACGTATAAGGATAACACTGATCCTCAAAGTCGCAATCACAGACACAGTATCTTCAACTTCGGTTTCAAGTGATGCACCGGACATGTGATTCGTACAGCAACGGCAATCATCGCACCGCCCTGGAAAAATATCTCCCAGCGTCTCATCTCCGTAAATAATAAAGGAAAATGTATACACGAATGTTCCGAAATGAACGCCGAGATCCATGATCCTCGCCGCCGCCGCCTTCTGTCTCCCGTTGGTGCTGTGCGGCGGGCGCGGATCGCCACTTCGTGTGCCACATGAACACAGTGAACACCCACCCACGCGCACATAAACTGGTCTTTAACACCTGCCCTTGTTACAGGTGTCCTAGCGCGTCAAGACACCTGCAGAGACAGGGAGAGATAGAGTGAGAGAGTGAGTGAGTGAGTGAGTGAGTGAGTGAGTGAGTGAGTGAGTGAGTGAGTGAGTGAGTGAGTGAGTGAGTGAGTGAGTGAGTGAGTGAGTGAGTGAGTGAGTGAGTGAGAGAGAGATAAGAGAGAGAGAGAGAGAGAGAGAGAGAGAGAGAGAGAGAGAGAGAGAGAGAGAGAGAAAGAGCAGAGGTGGGACGGAGTGAAGTCTGGCGGCGGCGGCGACGGTGAGTTCCCCCTCGGAGTACCTCGGACGGCAACGCTGCCCTCCTTCAGAATTCGCCTCCCTCGGCATGCCTTAGCCGTCCGCAGAGGGCCTCTGATCCACGATCCCGGAGCGGACAATGCCGCGCTGGAGTCCGCGGCCGAGGCGGCCATCGCGGGCAAAGGGGCACTCGAGCCCTGCACGGGAGGGCCGAGCGCCGCCACTCACTGGCCTCCCGAGTAGGCCGTGCCCGCAGCGCTAGGCGTCCGACAGGCGCGACAGGACGAGGCTCACACACTGGCCACGGGGCGCAACACAAGGCGAGACCGAACTCCGCCAAAGGCACAGGATGCCGTACCTCCGTCCACAGCAGAGCACAGCCGTTCACAAGAGCTCGCTCACTAACGCACACACACACACCTCCGCGCGCTTCGGTACACAACATCCCTCGTCTACGCTGCGATCGTGACTCGTCCCCGCGGTGACCGACTACGCTATTTTGACTCCCATTAACGCGCGGCGGACGGAGCGACGTTTCGGCCCCGGGAAACCTGCGGCCGGGCTCGGGTCCGGGGAAGGTCGCGTGGCCTTTTCCCCAAACCGATCAGGAAAAGGGGAAATGAACACCCCCTCAGCACCTCCTTCGATCCAAGCACCCCCCCCGACCTTCGCCCCCCTCCCTTCTAAAACAGCCGCTTCTCGTTTTCTGCGAGCCGAGCGCCGCTAAAATGGACGAGTTGGCAACCGCGCCAACAAACGTTTACAGGGACCTCACGAGATTTTTCCCTGATGAACAATCCGTCTCATAATCCTTAACACAATTTCATCATTCATCACTATACGCCGATAAAGAGGAGAGGAGGGACGACAATAATAATACTTAAACAAGATCCGCTAAATATAACCCCCCCCCACAATGAGTACGGCGGCGGTAAGGAGAGCAAAGAACACAGAAAGAGAGAGGAAAGAAATTAAGAAAAAGAAGAAGAAGAAAAAACTACCAACCCCCAAAAGAGAGAAACCAACACCAAAAAAAAAAAAAGAGCAAAGGTAAGAGAAAACACTAATTAATCAGCGCAAGAGCCGGACCTAGCCCCCCTCCCACCCTCCCCCTCCCCGCCCCTCCCGCTCTGAGAAACCAACCGCCTATTTCGCCCCATCCATCAATGGCGCGGCCCCGGCACCAAATTTATCCCGTTGAATAATGAAACCACACAAATCCATAACAGTCATCATGAGATCACTCGATATCGGGCCCCAGGTAAATGCGGAGGACGAGCGCCAACCCGCCAATTTCTCCCGCCGATGTAATTTTGGAAATGTCCAGATTGGAGCCGATTTTTTTCCTCTCTCGTATTCGCGCTCGCTCTTGCGCGCACTGAATATCTCTTTCTGTCTCTGTCTCTGTCTCTGTCTCTGTCTCTGTCTCTGTCTCTGTCTCTGTCTCTGTCTCTGTCTCTGTCTCTGTCTCTGTCTCTGTCTCTGTCTCTGTCTCTGTCTCTGTCTCTGTCTCTGTCTCTGTCTCTGTCTCTGTCTCTGTCTCTGTCTCTGTCTCTGTCTCTGTCTCTGTTTCTATCTCTGTTTCTCTGTCTCTCTCTGCCTGCCTGCCTGCCTGCCTGCCTGCCTGCCTGCCTGCCTGCCTGCCTGCCTGCCTGCCTGCCTGCCTGCCTGCCTGCCTGCCTGCCTGCCTGCCTGCCTGCTTTGTCTGTCTTTCTGTCTGTTTGTCCGCCTGTCT
>NC_061844.1:8411787-8414287 GCF_019202785.1 Penaeus chinensis
TCCCTCCCTCCCCCCCCTCCCTCCCCCCCTCCCTCCCTCCCTCCCCCCCTCCCTCTCCCCCTCCCCCTCCCCCCCCTCCCACTCCCGCTCCCCCTCTCCCCTCCCTCCCTCCCCCTCCCTCCTCTCCCTCCCCTCCTCTCCCCCTCCCTCTCCCCCCCCCCCTCTCTCCTCTCTCATCACCCTCTCTCTCTCCCTCTCCTCTCCCTCTCCCTCTCCCCCTCCCCCTCCCCCTCCCCTCCCCCCCTCCCTCTCCCCCTCCCTCTCCCTCTCCCCCCCTCCCTCTCCCCCTCTCCCTCCCCCTCCCCCTCTCTCCCTCTCCCTCTCCCTCCTCCCTCTCCCCTCCTCCCTCCTCCCCTCCCTCTCTCTCTCCCCCTCCCCCTCCCTCTCCCCCCCTCTCCCTCTCCCTCCCCTCTCCCTCTCCTCTCCCTCCCTCCCCTCTCCCTCTCCCTCCCCCCTCCCCTCCTCCCCCTCTCCCTCTCCCTCTCTCTCCCTCTCCCTCTCTTCTCCCTCTCCCTCACACCCAGCGTCGCCAGTGAGATGGAAACGCCACCGCGGTACACTATAGTCGGGCTCATTATGCGTAACGTGGGAACGCTAATGATACATTCGCCGTTTTAAAGCATGGCTCGGCGCTGACTCTCGCTCGGTGTGTGTGTGTGTGTGTGTGTGTGTGTGTGTGTGTGTATGTATGTATGTATGTATGTATGTATGTATGTATGTATGTATGTATGTATGTATGTTTGTATGTTTGTATGTTTGTATGTATGTGTGTGAGTGATTTTGTTGCGCGGGTGTGTAGGTACGTCTGCGAGTGTATGCATGCATGTATATGCGTGAATTTATGCACGTGCGTCTGTGTGCGTATGTGAGTGTGTGTGAAGTGTGTCAGCATCCGAGTTCCTTCGCCGTGCTGATAATTATCATGGCAGAGCTAAAATAGGAAGACGTATGTGTTTAGAAAAGTAGGCGATCGCTGAGTCAAGGGAGTGTGAGCTTCGGGGGACGGTGAGCTTGGGTCCGGCCGGCGTCGTGCTGCTTAGTGCGCCGCCGAAGTGGTCGCATCGAGGAAGCCTTGCCTTTTTGGTGGGGGAGATTCTGATGCATTTCGTTTTGTTAGAGAGAAAGAGAAATCGAAGGAGAACGAATGGACAGCTATTTTGGTTCCGTATTTTTTTTTTTTTTTTTTTGTGCGTTTATTAAGATAAAGAAAAATAAATACTTTTTTTTATTGGGATTTGTGTGTCGTTCGTCGTGGCCGAAAGTGTCGAAAGAGAAGAATAGTCGATTATTTTTGTTTACGGATTTTTTTTTATATACATATATCGTGAATAAAAAGAAAAAAAAGAAAGAAAAGCAGACAACGGCGTTCTGGAGGTATTTATGAATTTTTTGTCGTCTCTCGCAAGGTTCTTTTGTTACTGAGGTAATTAATTTTGTGTTTTTTTTTTTCCCTCTCCTTCTGTGCTTTAGATGAACGCAGTGGTTTGTGTTGCAAAGGAAATCACAATAAGGTGCAGTTGGTGAGATGAGGAAAAATTTGGGAAAATAGCTTTGGTGGTGTTTTTTGTGGAAATCGAGAAAACTGTGAGTGCCTTTTTTTAAGTTTGGAAGAAAAGACCAGAGAGACGTTTTCAGAAAGGTCGGCGGTGTTGTGCTTTTCGGAGAAGGGAAGAAAGTGCTAAGTGAGTTCATCGTATTTTTTTCTCCATATACGGGAAAGACATCTGTGTTATCTTCCGGGAGAAAAGAAATTAAGATCCTGGAGGCATTATTAGAAAGGCAATTTTGAGAGACTATGGGAGTGTGTTGATCGAAAAGGGAAATAATTTTTTTACCCGGGAAGAAAAAAAAGTGATTGCAGTGTGAGAAGCAGAAGAGAGCAAGAAAGAGAAGTGTGTAAAAGAGTGAAAAGTGCAGAGGACGCGAGTGTCTCCGGCCGGCCAGCGGATACAATGACCAGGCCGTAGTGTTGCGTGAGCCGGCGTGCGCACGCGCGTGTTTGTGTGTGTACCTCAGTCTCTTTTTCCTGTCTTCTCCCCGACACTTGTCAATCATGTACGCCTACGCCGGGGCTTATTCGGGGGCTTATATGGGCGTAGGATCCGGGGTGGGCGGCCTCTCTGGGGGCAGCATGACCGCCCCCGCCGCCCATCACCAGGTGCTGGCCACACCCACGCCCCTTCCTGCCGCGGCAGCCGCCGCTGCAGCCGCCCATACCATGACGACCAGCCTCCCGCCCACGACGACCAAGAGGAGGTAAGTTGAGTAATGAAGTCACGCCCGTTGTGGGCAGGACAGCAGTGCCCTCCGCCTGGGCGGGCGCTCTCGCTGTCGCGGGTTCAAGCAATGTCCCGTTTTTGCTTCGGTTTTTGTCGTCGCTAATTTCGAGCGGACAGCGTCAGGTCCGGCACTGGGGAAGATGGGATGCCAATTCCTTCGCTTTCGACGGCAGCGGCCGTCCCCGGGCGCCCCCGGGTGCCCCCGGGCCTCGGATCTGCCG
>NC_061844.1:8419287-8431787 GCF_019202785.1 Penaeus chinensis
TATTATTATTATTATTAATATTGTTATTATTATTATATTTTATTACTACTACTACTAATGATAGTGATAATAGCAATAGTAATAGTAAGAATAAGAATAAGAATAAGAATAGTAGTAGTAGTAATAATAATAATAATAATAATAATAATAATAATAATAATAATAATAATAATAATAATTATAACAATAATAATAATAAAAATGTTATTATTATTATTATTGTCGTTGTTATTGTTATTGTTGTTATATTTATGATCTTTTTCGTTATTTGATTAATGTTATTTTTATTTCTAACCAGTAAATAATATTTTCCTCTGGTTCGGGGCGAGTTCAGTTTTTCTTTCTTCTCCGGAAAGGGACGTGAGTGATTTCAACGCTGGACGCCCTGCAAGTTATCCTGGCCGGGGGAGGGGGGGGAGAGGCCAGAGGGGGGGGCAGGGGGGGTTAGAGGGTTGGGGGGTTGGGGGGGGTGTGAGGGGGTTGGATTCCCTTGGTTCTTTCGGGTTCTGTTCTCGTTCGGTTCCGTTGGGTTCTTCTGTTGGGTCGTCTACGGTCTTGGCTCCTGGCTTGTTGTTATTGGTTTTGTTATTTATGTGTTTGTTTATCTATTTATTAGTATTATCATTATTATTATGATGGTGAGGGTGATGATGGTGATGATGATGATGGTGATGGTGATGGTGATGGTGATGGTGATGATGATGGATGATGATGATGATGGTGGTGATGATGGTGGTGGTGATGGTGATAATGATGGTGATGGTGATGATGATGATGGTGGTGGTGATGATGGTGATGGTGATGGTGATGATGATGATGATTCATGAGTTTCGCCAGTCCCCACGCTCATTTACTCGCCTGATCTAGTCTTTGTCTTCTACATTATTTACTTCCTGACTCATGCACTCGTATTCCTGGTTCTCTCACTCGTTTACTCATCCCCATCCGCGTTTAGCTCCATGTCTCGCACTCACAATCCGACTCGCTGTCCTCCTTGACTCGCCTCCCTCGCTCTTCGCTCTCGGACTGACTCGCTCTCTGAATGACTCGCTCTCGGACTGACTCGCTCTCGGACTGACTCGCTCTCGGACTGACTCGCTCTCGGACTGACTCGCTCTCTGAATGACTCGCTCTCGGACTGACTCGCTCTCGGACTGACTCGCTCTCGGACTGACTCGCTCTCGGACTGACTCGCTCTCTGAATGACTCGCTCTCTGAATGACTCGGTCTCGGACTGACTCGCTCTCTGAATGACTCGCTCTCGGACTGACTCGTTCTCGGACTGACTCGCTCTTCCCGCTCGGTCCTCTGTTTCGGTTCTTGGTTCTCCTCGCCGCCCCCTTCCCACTCCCTCCCCTGCGCCCCTCCTCGCCCCCCCCCCCCCCCCCCCCCCCCCCCCGGCCGCCCGTCTCGCCCAATTGCCGCCGTCAAGCCTCAGCTTCACAGGAAGTTCGAAGAGTAAACATTTATTTTCTTTTTAGCTTTTTTTTTTTCTTCGAGGTCTTATTGCTTTTTATTGTTCTTCCTTTTTTTTTTTTTTTTTTTTTTTTTTTTTTTTTTTTTCTCTCTCTCTCTCTCTCTCATTCTCTCATTCTGCAATTTCCTGTGCTCGTTTGCGATGGCTTACGTCGCGCGCTCGTCCTCTCGTTCCGGCGCGGCTCATGGGGAAGGTGATTGGTTTTAGGATCGTTATTGTTATTGGCGACGATGGTTTGCCGTTGTTGCTGTCGAATTCGATTAGCGTTATTGTTTATTTCATTGCTGTTGGTGTTATTGCTGTGTTGTAATGAGGATGATGAGGAGGATAATGGTTGGTGTTGATGATGATGTTATTTTTATTATTAGTAGTAGTAGTAGTATTAGTATTAATATTGTTATATCATCATCATCATCATCATCATCATCATCATCATCATCATCATCATCATCATCATCATCATCATCATCATCATCATCATGATCCTCATCATTACTATAATCATTATTGTTATAACTATTGTTTAATATCATTACTATTGTTAGTATCATCATTAATAGTTTGCAATTACTTAATTTTATTGTAAAGCTCTAACAGCAGCGAGGGAATATCCCGTCTCTCGTTGCTTGAAAAAAAGAAGGATTGGCATCTCGATCTTAATCTCATTTTTTCGCGTCGAAGGCCATTGCTTTTAGGAAGAAATGTCTGTCCTTCTCTGATGCTGCTCTTGGTTCGTGGTGGAGGTGATGTGCCTGTTAGGAATTGTTCTTTGAGCGGGTGATTATTTTCAGTAGAGATTGGTTGTATTATTGTTGTTTTTGTTGAAGTGGTGATTATTTTCAGTAGAGGTTGGCTGTAGTATTGTTGTTTTTGGTTAATTGGTTTATAATTTTCGACTGTTATTTTTGTGTAAATTGTCCCGATGCTCCTCCAGACCAGCGACGGGGATTAGATTAATTACTCGTTCTTTTAGATTATTTATTATTTTCATTGTCGTTCGCGTGTGACGTTTTCATCCAGTGCTCGGTGAATTATATTGATGATTCTTTCATTTTTGGTATTAATTGTGATTTAATTTGAGGACGATTATTGATAGTTCTTTTAATTGATTATGTCCTTTCATCTAATGGTAATTAATATTTCTGTAATTGACTGATCTAAGTTCGTAGTTCTTTAATTTGATTAAGATTGTTATTAGGTTTATCTTGTCTTCAAATTTGATAAGTCCTCTTATTTTTAGTTCTAATATTTGATTAAGTTCCCTCTGCTTTGCCGCGCGTCGCTTCCCCTCCCCCCCCCCCCCCCGCCCCCGTTTGCGCTCGGCCGAGCATCTCGCGTCTGGCCGTTCACGCTCGCTCCTGGCGGCGGCGGCGGCGGCGGCGGCGGCGGCGGCGGCGGGGCGGGCGCTGCTGACGGAAATAAACATCGGCTGTCGTTTGTTTGTTTGTTTGTTTGTTAGTGTTGGGTTGAAGGGATGGCGGATGTTTTTTTTTTTTTGTTTGTTTGTTTTTGGATTGAGATGGGGTGATGCGGTCGGAGATTGATTTTTGTTTGTTTGTTTTAGCTTTGAGGGGGATTCTGTGCCCTGTTTTCATGCTTCATCCGTCTGTACGTGTCATGACATGATTACGATGGTTGTAGCGGGGGTGTTGTGGGCGTGCGGCGGCGGTGATGGGAGGCGTGCGCCCGCGTGGCTGTCACGTCAGTGTAAACAAAGTGGGGGTGCGTGCGTGTGTTAGCGGCGGGCGTGAGGGGCGTGATTGATGGGCGTGACTCTTTTCTGTCACATTATCGCGCCCGCGGCGTCGAGAATGAGAGAGAGAGAGAGAGAGAGAGAGAGAGAGAGAGAGAGAGAGAGAGAGAGAGAGAGAGAGAGAGAGAGAGAGAGAGAGAGAGAGAGAGAGAAAGCCTCGCTGGTTGGAGGGCGGGGGGAGGGGGGGGGTCACACGGAAGCAGTGTTATTATGGACATTTTTTTGTTGGTTGTTGTTGTTTTTGTTGTTGGTTGTTGTTGTCGCTTTATCTTAGCGGCGGAAGGAAGGCACAGAGAGGGAAGGAAGGAGAGGGGGTCGGAGGAATGGAAAAGGGGGGGGGGGGGGTGGAGTATGTATGTGTAAGTTTCTTTGGTTTTGGTGTTTCCGTGCGTTTTACTTTTCATTCTGTCGATGACGAATCAGTGTCAGTTATCATATTTGAGTTCAGTTTCATTATTGAATATTGTCAATCTGATTTCATCTTGACTGTCGCCATCTGTCACTATTATCATTTTTACCATTATCAGTACCATCACTGTCCTGGTCAGTCATCCGAAAACATGGCAAAACAGACCCGATATTTAATTTACAGGTTTAGAAGAGTAGATTGGAACAAGTTTATTATAACCTTGACCGCAATCAGCTGTATCATTATTCTTAATTGATTTTTGTAATTGCGCGTAATTGATGCGCAGTAAATGGGCTGTCATATTTGATTTAAAGATTAATCTTTTTGGTTCAGCTAAAAAGTTGCTGTACGAATAAATGAATTATATTTATATATATATATATATATATATATATATATATATATATATATATATATATATATATATATATATATATATAATGCATGCACGCGCGCGCGAACACACACATTTTATGGATTCATTTATATATATTTGTAAGTATATGTATGTATGCATGTACCTGCCTACGTATGTATGTATGTATGTATTTATGAACGCACGCGAGTGTGTATTATAACCTCAACCTCGGCGGAGCGGTGTCGTCCGTCGCGGAGGCGCCGCGGCTCCCGGTCCGCGGCGGCGAGCGCTCCCGCCGGCGCTGGCTCGGGGAGCGGAGCGGAAAGCGGAAGATGGGGATGATGATGTTTAGTTCAAGTGTGGGCATCACCTACCACACTCTTTTCCGGAACTTGTGCCTGAGGGAAAGATGTAGATAGATTGGTAGATATATAGATAAAGATAAATAGACATAGATAGATAAAAACAAGTATAAGTTTCTTTAGGAATTTTATTACTGGCGTTCTCATTACTTTTGCATTGAGGTCAGACTTTCGTGGTTCCTTGAATTTTATACAAGGAAATGATATTATATTTGCTTCCGCCAGTGTTTGTCCATGTTGAGAGTCTGCGTGTGTATGCAAGTGTTGTGTTTTAGATAACCGTATTTATCGTCATTTCCTGGCCCGTGTTTTATCAATATCGGTTATTATCTGCGAGCATGTAAACCGCCTCTCCAAAGGTAGAGAGGATTTAAGCTCGTTACATTTTCTTGATTATTCTCCGTCCGAAAGCGGCGCTGCGAGCGGGGCTGTTTGCCCTCACTTACGGCGGCGGGCGCGGCGGCGGCGGCGCTGTTTGCGCAGCGCTCGCGGGCCGCTTCGCCTATTTTGTATAACTACGTGTGCGTGCCGCGCAAATCGGCGCGTATTTGCCCAGCGAAACGGGAGTTATTTGGCGCTCCGGGATTAAATAGATTTGTTTAGCGATCAACAGAAGGAACCGATGGCTTGTTTGCGGGGCGCCGCCGAGCGTGGCGCTTGTGCCGCGGCGCCGCTCGAGGGGCGTCAAGTGGTAGCACTCGCCCTCCCCCTCGGCCGCCCTGCCCCTCACCCTCGGACGCGTTCGGGCGCGCGGCTGCGGAAGCGCGGGCGGTTATTGCCAACTTTCCGGCGCTCTCGCGAGACGCGGGAGCGTCTTCCTGTTTGTTGACGCGGGCGCCGTTGCAGGGTGCAGGTTGCGGGCTGCAGGAAGAGGGCGGGTTGCGAGTTGAATTCCTAGTTGCTGGAATGTAAATGCGGGGAGGTTTCAATAGGATTAGCATAGATAATAACGCAGTGATGAGGATGGCGCCGATGACGATAAAAAATAATGCTGCAATTTGTTTCCGAGAACACACGGGAGGCGCAGACGCCGCAGCCGATGCTTCTTCATTAGCCCCGGGGCGTGTTTGTTAATTGCTTGCGAAACTCAGGATGGGGAGGGGCAGTGGGGGTAGGGTCCTTCTCCCATTGCCCTTTTCTCTCTCTTTCCACCACTTCTCCCTCCCCCGTTATCCTCCCTTCCCTCTTTCTTCTATCTACCCTCTTCCAACTCCCCCCCTTCCTCCCCTTCCCTCCCCTTCCCTCCCTCTGGCGTGAAGGATATCGAAGGAGGTAATATATTTTCACGCGCGGGATGCACTGACGGAGTGTGTGGGCCGCGGGTGATGGATTCGGCGATACGCTCACAGGCTTCCGTTCACGCACATGTCAAGGCAGTGTGTACATGCACGTAATCATTCATGCACAGATTCACTCACTCTTATGCTGTTTGTCTGCTTCTCTCTCTCTCTCTCTCTCTCTCTCTCTCTCTCTCTCTCTCTCTCTCTCTCTCTCTCTCTCTCTCTCTCTCTCTCTCTCTCTCTCTCTCTCTCTCTCTCTCTCTCTCTCTCTCTCTCTCTCTCTCTCTCTCTCTCTCTCTCTATCTCTCTCTCTCTCTCTCTCTCTCTCTCTCTCTCTCTCTCTCTCTCTCTCTCTCTCTCTCTCTCTCTCTCTCTCTCTCTCTCTCTCTCTCGTTCTCCATCGTTCTTTATTTTTTTCTCATTCACGTTTTTACGAATTGCTTCTTAATGGCAGGATGACTTGAGGCAAAATATTTTAGATTGAAAATTACTTTTATTCTGTCAGAGTTTTAAAAGGATGTATTTCTTTTTACCGACACCATCATCGTCGTCGTCGTCCTCGTCGTCTTCCTCCTCCTCCTCATCATCATCATCATCATCATCATCATCATCATCATCATCATCATCATCATCATCATCCTCATCCTCATCCTCATCCTCATCAACATCACCATCACCATCACCATCACCATCACCATCATCATCACCATCACCATCACCATCACCATCACCATCACCATCACCATCACCATCCCCATCCCCATCCCCATCCCCATCCCCATCCCCATCCCCATCCCCATCACCACCATCACCACCATCACCACCACCTCCACCACCACCGATGTAAAGGGTGGGGGTGTGCAAGAGTGCCTGTATAAAGAAAAAAGAAAGGTGAAACAAACAGACAGACAAACTCTTGATTGACTTGTAAAGGGATGACCGGAGGTAACCCGCGATCATTCCTTCTTGGGGATCTTGTTCTGGCCTCTTCCTTCGTTCGTACTATTTCTCTGCCTCTTTTCCTCCTTTTCTCCACATTTTTATCTTTTTTTTAATTTTTTTTCTTTCTTTCTTTCTTTCTTTTCCTCTATTCCTTCTTCTTTTTTTCTTTGGTTTGTTGTCGAATTCTCTTTTTCTTGGATTTTGTTTCATGTTGCGTGTGTTTTTTGTTTTTGTTTTTGTTTTCATTTCGGTTCTTCTGTTGCTCTTCTTCCTTTTCCTTCTTTATCCTTTGCCCTTCTCACTTCCTTCATATACCTTCTCCCGTCTCTCGAATCTCTTCTCCCTGCTACTTGCTCTCTTCTCTTCTCTTTCTTACAGCATCCACTTTCTCTTTTCTTCCTTCTCTCAACTTTCTCACCACTTCTCCCTCTTCCCTTTTTTCCCTCTTCTGTTCTCCCTTTTCTCTTCTCCCTCTTCTCTTCTCCCTCTTCTCTTCTCCCTCTTCTCCTCTCCCTCTTCTCCTCTCCCTCTTCCCTTCTCCCTCTTCTTTGCTCCCTCTTCCCTTCTCCCTCTTCTTTTCTCCCTCTCTTTTTCTCCCTCTTCTCTTCTCCTTCTTCCTCTTTTCTTCTCCTTCTCCCTCTTTTCTTCTCCCTCTTCTCCTCTCCCTCTTCCCTTCTCCCTCTTCTCCTCTCCCTCTTCCCTTCTCCCTCGCTTTGATGTTTGAAGAAGCGTCGGTTGTCCGTTTGGCTGCGTTCGAAAGCGTGTATGTTTCTCTTCTCTTCCCTGTTTCTCTTTTGGCGCCGGCGCGAAAGGAGAAGGGCCGTCACGAGCGATTTGTTAATCCTCGCGGGTACGTTTGTATTCGTTTTTTTTTTTTTTTTTTTTTTTTGGGGGGGGGGGGGGGGGGCGTTTTGTTGTTGTTGTTTTTCTCTCTCTCGTTTTAGCGTTTGAAGTTTTTGTTTGGTTTTGTTTTGTCTTTTAGGATGTTTTTTTTTTTTTGTGTGTTTTTGCTTCGTTTTTGCTTCGTTTCTTTTCTTCTTTTCTTTATCTCGCTTCTCTTTTTTTTTTTTTTTTTCGCTTTCTTATTCGTCTCCCCCTCTTCTCCCCTTCTTGCCTCTCTTCGCCCTGCCCCATATTCGAGAACCAGTCGCTTCTCTCTTTCCTCCTTTCATATTATTTTGTTCTACCTGTTCTACGTCTCCTTTTATTTGTCCATCTCCCTTTAGCTCTTCCTTTATATCTTCTTTCTCCATCTTAACTTTCCTTCCTTCCCTTCGCCTTCTTCTCCTACCCTTTCATCTTCCTCCCTTCCCTCCCCCTTTCCTTTCCTCTCCTTTCCACTCCTCTCCTCTCCTCTCCTCTCCTCTCCTCTCCTCTCCTCGTCTCTCGTTCCCTTCCCCTTCCCCTTCCCCCTCCCCTTACCCTTCCCCTTCCCCTTCCCCTTCCCCTTCCCTCCCTCTTCCCCTTCCCTTTCTCCTCACCTCTCCAGCCTCTTCAACCCCCCCCCCCCCCCGCCCTGAATCCGAAACCCCGTGGCTTCCTCTCCCTCGCCTCGCCTCGTCTCCAGGCCGCAGGTCGGTGTCGCGTGACGGCGGAAAGATGTCGCTTTTGATGTTAGCTTCGGCGCTGATGATGATGGCGACGACGACGACGGTGGGTGGATGATGGTGGGTGGATGATGGTGGGCGGATGATGGTGGGTGGATGATGGTGGGCGGATGATGGTGGGCGGATGTCTTCTGTGAGAAATCTTGATCGGGAATGCTATCTGTCTCTTCTCGTCTGGTCTTGGGAATGTCGTGTGGGTAAGTGGCGGTGCGGAGAGCTGCTCTGGGATTCCTCGGTCGGCTTTGCATGGCGTTGTTCCGCACTGCTCTCTTTCCCCGTGTTGTGTGCGTATTCTGTGTGTTGCTGTTTGTTTCTGTCTCGGCCTCTTTCGTTGTTTCTGCTGCGATATTTGTTTTCTCTCTCTCTCTCTTCCTCTCTCTTTTTCTTTCTTATTTTGTGTTTCTTTCATTCTCTCTCTCTCTCTCTCTCTCTCTCTCTCTCTCTCTCTCTCTCTCTCTCTCTCTCTCTCTCTCTCTCTCTCTCTCTCTCTCTCTTTCTTTCTTTCTTTCTGTGCCTCATTACACCTCCGACGAATCATTGCAGATGTCCTTCTTCTTCCTCCCTCCCTCCCTCCCTCCCTCCTCCCTCCCTCCCTCCCTCCCTCCCTCCCTCCCTCCTCCCTCCCTCCCTCCCTCCCTCCTCAATTTGTGTTTCCTTTTCTTTTCTTTTCTTGTATTTCGATCAATAAACGCAATTCGCAAAATACAGTGATTCTCCATTTTTTACGAATGATGTCCAGGTGTCCTTCGCGTTTTTTTTTTCCTTTTTTCTTTTCTTTTTTTTTTGCTTTATTAAAAAAAAAAAAGGAATAATCACGCCTTATCAGTCGTTATTATCGGCCGTTACTCATGGCTATATTTGGCGTTGTCATTTTTTTTTTATATATGTTTATTGTCATATATGTTTTATTGTAAGTCTGCTGGCGTGTATATTTAGGGTCTTTTATTATTTATTATCTGGATGTTATGTATTTATTATTTTTATTGTTATTGACCTGTCTGTTATCTTATCTCTTCGTATGGCTTTCCAATATTATCATCGTTTTGCTTTTTATGCTATTTTTATTAGGTTTTTATTTTTTTTATTTGTTTTTGTTTTATCATCGTAGTCTTTTTTTGTACTTATTATTTTATCAGTGTTTTTACGGTACTTGAGATTAATCTTGTTTTTTTTCTTCTGTTTTTATTTTCTGTTGGTTATTCGCTGTTACGTTTTGTTACGGTAACTGCGTTTTAATCTTCAGTTTTTAAGATGTATTTTCGCTTTTTATTTATATTTTCGATGTGCGCGTTTCTTTTTTTATTTTTTTGTTGTCATTTGTTTTGTTCTTGTTGTTGCTATCCACTGTCTTTATTCTTTGTTGTTTACCTTTTCATATAGCAGGTCGAATAGGTGTTCCATAAATGAAATAATGAAGCATTTGATTTGCATTTCACCTCCTCCTCATTTCGTTCTCTCTCTCTCTCTCTCTCTCTCTCTCTCTCTCTCTCTCTCTCTCTCTCTCTCTCTCTCTCTCTCTCTCTCTCTCTCTCTCTCTCTGTCTTTCTTTCTCTCTTTCTTTCTCTCTTTCTCTCTCTCTCTCTCTATCTCTCTCTCTCTCTCTCTCTCTCTCTCTCTCTCTCTCTCTCTCTCTCTCTCTCTCTCTCTCTCTCTCTCTCTCTCTCTCTCTTTCTCTCTCTCTCTCTTTCTCTCTCACTCTCTTTCTCTCTCACTCTCTTTCTCTCTCTCTCTCTCTCTCTCTCTCTCTCTCTCTCTCTCTCTCTCTCTCTCTCTCTCTCTCTCTCTCTCTCTCTCTCTCTCTCTCTCTCTCTCCCCTCTCTCTCTCCCCTCTCTCTCTCCCCTCTCTCTCCCCTCTCTCTCCCTCTCTTTCCCCCTCTCTCCCTTCCCCCTCCCCTCTCCACCCCTTCAGCCAAAAAAATATGATGAGTAGAATAGGAGGAATGAGGATGAGGACGAGTGCCGTCAGCATTTCGGCTTTATCATTTTCTCTTCTTCCCTTATCCTGTCCCTTCCTACGATCTTTCCATCTCCCATGGTGAACGCCTCTCCCCTGCTCTCCCCTGCTCTCCCCTCCCCTCCTCTCCTCTCCCCTGCTCTCCCCTCCTCTCCTCTCCCCTCCTCTTCCCTCCTCTTCCCTCCTCTTCCCTCCTCTTCCCTCCTCTTCCCTCCTCTTCCCTCCTCTCCCCTCCTCTCCTCTCCTCTCCTCTCCTCTCCCCTTCCTCCTCTTCCCTCCTCTCCCCTCCTCTCCCTTCCTCTCCTTCCCTCTTCTTTCCTCTTCTCCCCTGCTCTTCCCTCCTCTCTCCTTCTTCCCTCCTCTCCCTCCTCTCCCCTCCTCTCCCCGCGTCTTCCCTCCTCCCCCCCTCCCCACTCCCCGACGTCGCGATCCAGGGCGGGGGTAGGATGGCTGATAGGAATTGATTATTATTAGTATTAACTTCATGCAGGTAATTAACCTTGTGGAGGGGATGGGTGGGGGGGGGGGGTAAGGAGGGGAAAGGAGGTGGTTCTTTATTTTCTCTTTTGTTGTGGAGTAGGGGAAGGAGGAAGGCTGGGAGGGAGGGAGTAAATAATGAGAGTAAGGGATAAAGGGAGAACGAGAAGAAGGGGAGAAATTGAGAGAGACGGCGACTGGAGATAGGCAGGTCATATGTATGTATCCATGTGCGTCCTGAGGGGCATGCGTTCGTGCGTGCCTGCAGAGGGAGGATGGCGTGCGGGCGACGGAGCGCGGAGGATTGATTGAGTGTTCGAGGATTGACAGCCGTCGTCTCGCGGCCGCCTCCGCGTCACCGGGCCAGCCTCGTCACACTCACGTCGCCCTCACACCCGCGGCACGAAGGCCAGGTGTCCTCGCGCCCCGTGGCCCGCGTCCGTCGGGGGAGCCTCGTGGGCGGGGTGGGGGGGGGGGGGGGGGCGGAGGGGGGGGGGGGCGCTTGGAAGGATCTCGAGTAAGATGTGTCGGGATGTCGCAGAGCCATGCGGGATCTGCCACCGTGTCTCCCGGTGTTTAGACGTCGTAACCTCCCAGGGGTCTTGCGATGTCTGAAGGCATTATACCCATTATTTGGGTATCGGAGAAGGGGGTGGGGGAGGACTCTTCCGCGGGCGCCCTTCTGCAGGCAGCGGCGGCGAGGGCGATGTGGGGACTTCTTTGGGCTGCGTTGAGGTCACTCCTGGGTGATTTTTCCCCTTTTTTTGGTTTTCGTCTTATTCTCGATTTTCGATGTTGATGAAAGTTGCTTATTATTGCTACCATCATCACCATCACCATCATCATCACCATCATCATCATCATCATCATCATCATCATCATCATCATCACCATCACCATCATCATCATCATCATCATCATCATCATCATCATCATCGCCGCCGCTCGATATTTTATTTTTTTCTAAACTGCGTTGTGATGGTGATTACGGATTTAAAACAACACGCGTATCATAAACACATGCTATGCTTTTATTGTTGCATTGCTGATTTGTCATTGTTGTTGTTGCTTTGCTGTTATGTTTGTTGATGGTGATGATGAGGATTATTATTATTGTTATCATCATCATCACCATCATCATCATCAATCATTATTATTATATTTTCTTTTAATTGATGATGATGATGATGTTAATGATAATGATAATGATAATGATAATGATGATAATGATTTTGTTCTTATTGATGATAGTGATGATGATGATATAATAATAATAATAATAATTATTATTATTATTATTATTATTATTTTATTGATAATGATGATGAAGAGGAGGAGGATTATTGATGATGATGGTGATGATAATGGTGGTGATTTAATGCCATCGTTGTTGCTGCGTGTACCTTGAGAGAGGCTCGTCGTGGGCCGGTGCCATTTCTGTTGCAGAGTCACCCCCACCTCCCCACCCATCCCCCTGCCAGGTCAACCGGACATCTGTGGTGCGGGAATCTATACTTAAGTCGTTATGGCAAGCAGTCAAACGAGGAGTCCGTGATCGGCTCGGCTCATCGGGGGAGAGGGAGAAACGAGATGGGGGGAGGGAGGGAGAGGGGGGAGGAGGGAGGGATACGGGGAGGGAGAGGGAGGAATGGAGGGCAGGAAAGAGAGAGAGGGGGGGGAGAAGGGGATAGGGGAGGGGAGGGGAGGAAGGGAGGGAAGGAGAGAGAGAGAGAGAGTGAGGGGGGAAGGGGATAGGGAGCGGGAGTGGGGGAGGGAGAGGGAGGGGGAGGAAGGGAGAGGGAGGGGTGCGCTTCGCCTTGCTTAACATCTGCTGCAGCGCCGCCTGTGGTCTGCTGTCCCTTGGGGGTTGGAGGGTGGAAG
>NC_061844.1:8434287-8439287 GCF_019202785.1 Penaeus chinensis
GCCTCCTAGGTCACGGTCAGGGTTGAAGACGCTGTGTCCCCCTTTGCGTCTGTCTGTTTATCTGTCTGGACTGTTTATGCTGTGTTCGTTTGATTCTGTACAAAGTTTCGCGGTCTCTTCCTCTCCCTCTTTCTTTCTTTTCTGCCCAGAGCCTCTCTTTCTCTCTCTTTTCACACCCTCTCTTTTTCGCCCTGTTCTCTCTTTCCTTCTCCACCACTCCCTCTTCCTCCTTCTCTCTCCCTCCGTCTCTTTCTCTCTTTCCCTCTCCCTCCTCTTTTCTCCTTCTCTCTCCCTCGCCCTCGCTCTATCTTTTTTTATTTTATGGCGCATCTTAGTGACTGGCATATCAAGTAGCAATAGAATTGATTGCTTGCGTGTCTTTATGTATGTATATATTTATGTATATTCATGTAACTATGTATATGTGCGTTTTTTCTTCATGTGTGATATTTGTGTGTACGTATGCAGGTAATTGTGTATAAATGTTTAAGTGTGTGTAAGTGTTTGTGTACAAGGGTCTGTGTACGTGTTTGCCGTCCGAAAGAAGAAGAAAAAAAAGAAAGAAAAAACCCGACGGGCAGTGAATAAGCCGGGGACCAACAGCCGATCCCTGGGACACTGCAATCGACCGAATATGGGGCGGGGGGATAGGTGGGGGAAAAGGGGAGGGAGAGAATAGAGGGGGCTGGGGAGGGGGGGGGGAGAAGTAGGGATAGGTTGGGAGGAAGAGGGGAAGGGAGTAGGGGAAACGGATGAGGCAGGAGGGTAGGAGGGGAGTAGAATATGGAGAGAGAGGATATAGGGGAGAGAGGCGTAGAAAGGAAGAAAGCGGGGGAGTGAGGGAGGGGATAGTGTAATTAGTTCACCATAACCTGGTCCCGCCAGGTGTAGGCAGAGCTACGCGACCCGGCTGCCTGGTCGCATGGACTCGTGAATGTAATATTAGAGGGGAGGGAAGAGGGAGACGGGGGTGGGGATGGGGGAAGAGGAGGGAATGAGACGGGGAAATGGGGATTGGGGGAGGGGGAAGGGGGGGAGGGTAAGAGAGAGGAAGGAGAAAGCGATCGAGAGCTGTTAAGAGGAAGAAAGCGTTAATGAAGAGGGAGTGGAGGGGGGAGTTGTGGGAGGAGGGGGCAAGAAAGTGTAGAAGGTAGTCCGTAGAAAGGTAAAGGAGAAAGAAGGAAGAGAGAATGGGTGAATGGAATGACTGAGCTAGAAGAAGGTAAAAGAGATGGTAAGCAAAGCCGGCGAAAGAACAGTAGTAAACGTATTTGATGAATTCATATGAAATTTGACGACTGAAGTACGTTGAACTATGAGAAAGACATGAAGGGAAGTCAGAAACACATTCATACACAAACTCATCGACTGCTTTGCAAAGTTTCCGATCTCGCTTTCCATCATTTTCTTCCTCTCAACTCATTCCTTCTCCCTCTCTGATTTTCTCCTTTCCCCCCCTTCCACCGATTTCCCCCCCTTACCCCTCAGATTCTCAATCCCGCCTTCGTTTTTCACTCTTTCCCTCTTCCGTTTTTCTCCCCTTACCTCTTCCGGTTTTCTCCCCTTTCCTCTTCCTATTTTCATCCCTCACCCCTCCCGATATTCTCCCTTACCCCACCCCACCCGATCTTCTCCCCTCATCTCTCCCGATATTCTCCCCTCCCGCCTCCCCCTTCCCCTCCATTCTCCCCCTCCCCCTCCCCCTCCCCTTCCCCTCCCTCTCCCTCGATTTTCTCCTCCGCCCTCAGTAAGCGCTCCTATCCCTCGGCTCTAACCAGCGGCAGGAGGCTCGACGTTCATTGTTCGCGGAGTCTCTCTGGGCCGCCGCTGGTGCCAAGCTCTCGATCAACACGACGCTCTTCGGTCATAGGTGCCAGGGGGGGGGGGGCGAGAGGAGAGGTGGTAGGGGAAGATGGGGGATGTTTGTGGGGTGAAAGGGAGGGGGGGAGGAGTTGTGGGTTTGTGTGGGGAGGAAATGGGGTAGATGGAGTGTTGGGGGTGTGGGTAAGGGGTAAAAGCGTGTGCCATAGCTCGTGCATTTGTATGTGTGTATTGCACGCGTATATTTATGTATGTGTAACTGCACTAATTCTATTGCGTATAGGCTTACGTACGCACATGTATGTCTATATCATTGTATGCATGTGTATATGACACGTGTACATATATATGAATGAGTGTGAATGAATGTGTGTGCGTGCGCGTGCGTGCGTGCGTGTCCGTCTATCTGTCCGTGTGTGTGCGTGCGTACATCGACATGTTTATAAGTCGGACGCGCTCGCATGTCCCGGTGTTTGTGTTGCGCGCGGAGGGCGAGGGGAATATGTTGACGATGTTAATTGTTATAGTTACGACGTGGGCTGGGCTGGCAGGGCAAGGAAAGGGGATAATAAGCGCAGGGGATTACTGTCAGCGAAGCGAAGGGAGAGCCGGAGGAGGGATGATAAAAGCGAGGAAAGGAAAGTGAAAGAGGGAATAAATTGAATTAGGAGGTTGCGTGTTGCTGGTGGGATGGATATATATATATGTATGTATGTATGTATTTATGTATGTATGTATGTATGTACATGCACGCACACGCACACGCACACGCACACGCACGCATACGTATGTATTTGTATATATTTTCGTATATATACATAATAGATTCATATTAATTAACTAATTAATTATTTATTTGTGTATGTGTATTTTTTGTGTGTGTATGTATGTGTATGCCTTTAGATGTACTGTTAATATGTAATTAATCTGTATCTCTCTTTCTTTACAGGTAAGTACCTGGCACCGGTTACCTGACGGATGAGGCGGACATGGTATAGTTTTCGTATATTTCAAAAGGAAAGAGGCATGTACTGCTAATTCTCTCTCTCTCTCTCTCTCTCTCTCTCTCTCTCTCTCTCTCTCTCTCTCTCTCTCTCTCTCTCTCTCTCTCTCTCTCTCTCTCTCTCTCTCTCTCTCTCTCCTCTCCCTCTCCCTCTCCCTCTCCCTCTCCCTCTCCCTCTCCCTCTCCCTCTCCCTCTCTCCCTCCCTCACTCACTCACTTACTCACTCTCTCCTTTATATGTAAATAAACACAGCTTATATAGCTCATTCAGCCCCTCCTCCATCTGGTGGATCCCGTCCTTTATCCCCTCCCCCTCTCCCCTCTCCCCTCTCCCCTCTCCCCTCTCCCCTCTCCCTCACTCGGTCGATAGGAACGCATTCCATGGCGTCCGCGTCTATGTCTGTCTGTCAATCATCGCGTGCATGACAGACTGTCCCACATCCCCCTCCTCCCTTACCCTCTATCCCCGTCCCCCCCCTTCCTCCTACTCCCCCTCTCCCCTGCCCTTCTTTCTGCCTTCCCCCACCCCCTATCCTCTCTCCGTCCTAACCCCTACTCTCACCCCTCTTTCCCCCCCTCCAACGGCCCTCATTCCCCCCTTCTACTCCCCCCTCCCTCCTTCCTTCTACCCCGTCCTCCCCTACCTTCATTCCCCCTCCACCCCCATCCCTCTCCCCATCCCTCTCCCCATCCCTCTCCACCCCCCTCCTCTCCACCCCCCTCCTCTCCACCCCCTCTCCCCTTCCCTCTCCCCTTCCCTCTCCCCTTCCCTCTCCCCTTCCCTCTCCCCATCCCTCTCCCCTTCCTCTCTCCTTCCCTCTCCTCATCCCTCTCCATCCCTCTCCACCCCCCCTCTCCCCACCCGTCTCCACCCCCCCTCTCCCCACTCCATCATCACCTCTTCCACACGCTCGCGGTCGCCAGCTCGCTCGTGTCATAAATTCCATATCGGCGGGGGGACACGAGACCACGAGGACGACGACAGCGACAAACATAACTACTGCAATTATAACTACTGTTACATCAAACAACAACATCGGCAGAAACGACACCGACAAACAACGACAATGACAAATAACAACTTAGTCGTCAAAGAAGAAGAGAATAGAGAAGGGGAAGGGAATAGTAGTAATAGTAGAGGAGGAGGAACAACAACAAAAACAGCAACAACAACACCAACAACAACAACAAAAAGCAGCAACAACACCAACAACAACAACAACAACAACAACAACAACAACAACAACAACAACAACAACAACAACAACAACACCAACACAACAACAACAACAACAACAACAACAACAACAAGAGAACTCCGAGGAAGAGGAGGCGTGTCCGGCGTCCGCGGCGGCGCTAACCTGGGCTAACGTGGCGAAGGTTTACGAGTTGACACTTGGGCGATCCACGGGCGGGAACGGGCGCCGGTCACGGGAGGCCCGCCCGCAGATACATGGGCCGAGATTTTCCCCTTTGCGTATTCACTTGTTTATTTGGCTGTTAACTTCTATCTCAGATTTTGTATTTGTTTATTTTATCTCTTTATTTAGTTTTTTTTTTTTTTAAGATTTATTTTATCTCTTTTTTTTGTGATTTCGTCTTGCATTTCTTCTTCTATGTCTGTAAACATTCATTTTTTTTCTTCATCTTGTAATTCTTTCTCGTTTTATCATCAGTATTGTTTTTTTTCCGTTATGATTATCCTTTCTTCTTGTCTCCCTATCACTGTTCTTCTCTCCGTCCCTTTTCCCACATCGATCTCCGCTAAAAACTATTAAGTAAGTCAGTCAGTCTTTTTTTCTTTTTTTTTATACATGCTAGTCCCCCCCCCTCCCCCGTTCTTTCCCCCTTTTATATTTAATTTCTCCCTCATTCTCCTTTCCTCCCCTTTCCTCTCTTTTTCCCCCTTCTCTTTCCCCTCTCCAACCCTCTTCCTCCCGCTGAGGTGTTGATGGTTGAAAAGCTGTGATTAAAAAGAAAATATTTATTGGTATTTACTTAAGTATAATGATAACGATGAGAACAACAGTAGTATGATGATGGGAATGATATCGTAATCTTCATCATCATCATCTTCATCATCATCATTGTTGTTTTGTTGTTATAATTATTATTATTGTTATTAGAACTTCAGCATTTTATAATTGTCATTTCAACATGATTCTCGCCATCCCCA
>NC_061844.1:8449287-8450715 GCF_019202785.1 Penaeus chinensis
TGTCTGTCTATCTGTCTTTCCGTCTCCATCTCTGTCTGTCTCTCCTTCTCCGTCTCCGTCTCTCTCTCTCTCTCTCTCTCTCTCTCTCTCTCTCTCTCTCTCTCTCTCTCTCTCTCTCTCTCTCTCTCTCTCTCTCTCTCTCTCTCTCTATCTCTCTCTCTCTCTCTCTCTCTCTCTCTCTCTCTGGAGGGGGGGATGCCAAAGGCAACGATAATAAAGAAATATAAAAAAAATTAACACGAGAAAGAATAAAAAAATAGCCTGAAACGAAGAAGGAACAAGAAAACAAAGATAGGAGTAATAGAGAATAAATAAGAGCCCCACCAAAAACGAAGGAGGATGCGAGAATTGTTGGCCGAGCCGGATTTTTTTTTTTCTTTTTTCTTTATCGCTCCTCTCTTTCGGGAGGAAGTTGGGATGGGCGGCGCTTATGGGTCAGCGCTTGGTGCCTTCTTGGGGCGGCCCAGCGGGAAGGGGGAGGGAGAGGAGGAGGAGGGGAGGGGAGGGAGAGGAGGAGGAGGGGGAGGAGAGGGGAGGGGAGGAGAGGGAGGGGAGGGAGGGGGGTGGTGGAAGGTTGAGAGGGAGGGAGGGAGGGAGGGAAGGAGGGAAGGAGGGAGGGAGGGAGGGAGGGAGGGAGGGAGGGAGGGAGGGGAGGGAGGGAGGGAGGGAGGGAGGGAGGGGGAGGTGGAAGGTTGAGGGGGAGGGGGAGGGGAGGTGGAAGGTAGAGGTGGAGGGGGAGGATGAGGATGAGGATGAGAAGAGGATTGGCTTATTCTCGCATTTTTTTTTTTCTTTTATCTTTTTTTTGTGGATTTTGCATTTTGTTTATTTTGTCTTTAGATACAGACCGTCCTTTCAGTCTCTAGTTTTCTTCTCGATTTGTACATTCTTCTTTTTTGTCAGTTTTCTTTCAAAAATATATTTATGTTCACCTTTTTTTTTTTTTACATTTATTTCCACTTACTCACTTTTCAAAAGCTCTCGTCAGAGTGAGAGAGATAGATAGATAGATAGATAGATAGATAGATAGATAGATAGATAGAGAGTGAGACAGACAGAGAGAGAGAGAGAGGGAGGGGGAAGAAGGGATGGAACTATGATTTATTTCCGTATTATTCTTCGAGGGTATCTTATTTATTTACATATTTTCTTCTTATTATTTTTATATCTCTTTTAAAGCGCACTTTACAAGGCGTTTGCATTGTATTGTCAATTTCTCCGGTACATTTTTTTTATCTGATTATATTTCCTTTTTAAATTTGTTCTCCCATTTTTTCATGCTCACCATTTGTATAGCTCAATATAAATAATAGAGGTAAGCACATAACCCCTCCCCCTGCCCCCTCCCCCCTTTCCCCTCCCCCACCCCCACCCCACCCAGCCGGGCATACAAAAGCATCATTTTTCTATGCGACTTTATGCATACCC
>NC_061844.1:8455815-8457526 GCF_019202785.1 Penaeus chinensis
TGCTATCATGTATGCATTAACGATATTGTCATCGTCATTTCGACTAACGCCCCCTCTCCCCTCTCCTCTCTCCTCTCTCCCCTCTCCCCTCCCCCTGCCTAAAAACATGGCTCTAACCCACTGGTATAGGCTCTCCCTTTCCTTCCTTTTCCCCTTGCCCTCTGCTTCCTTCCCTCCCTCCTTCCCTCCCTCTTTCCCTCCCTCTTTCCCTCCCCTCCCTCCCTCCTCCTCCCTCCCTCCTCCCTCCCTCCCTCCCTCCCTCCCTCCCTCCCTCCCTCCCTCCCTCCCTCCCTCCCTCCTTCCCTCCTTCCCTCACTTTCCTATCCCCCGGCAGCTCAGCTATGTCTTTTCAACATCACGTTTTAAAAGGAGCAAGGCCTTTTTGTGTTGCAGACGTACCTCTTCTGTCACGATTAATGACTGTGATTGTCATATCCACTACCAAGTTTCACCATCTTTGTAGCTTGGACCTCTCCCTCTACTCCTTTCCCTGTCTCCCCCTCCCCCTTCCCCTCCTTTATCAGCTTCTCTGTCTCTCTTCTTGCCCCCCCCCCCTCTCTTGCCTCCCATCTCTTACTCTCTCCCCTCCTCTCTTCCCCTTTTCTCCTCTTTCTCCACCTCTCCCATCCCTTCTTTTCCCTCGTCTCCCTATTCCTTCCCTTTCTCTCCCCTTCCTTTCTTTCTCCTTTCTTTCTTTCTCCTCCATTCCTTTCCCCTCTCTCCCTTTCTCCTCCATTCCTTTCCCCTCATTTCCTTTTCCCCTCTTTCGGTTCCCCTTCCTTCCTTTCCCCTTCTTTCTGTTTTCCTTCCTTCCTTTCCCCTTCCTTCCTTTCCCCTCCCTTCCTCTCCTCTCTCCTCCTTTTCCTCCACTCCTCTCCCCCTCCCTTCGTCTCCCTTGCCCTCCCCACCCTTTGTGGCGTCAAAAAGCTCTAGCAGTTGTGTTTGTGTAATATATGTTGGAATATATTTATACATATAGAGTTAGATAGATAAATCTGTTACATGATTATGATCTATAATGAATGTCCTTAATGACGTGGATACAGTGGTGGAAAATATATAAAGATCATGCAATAACAGAATCATGCAATTAAAAAAAAAAAAAAAGAACAATAATGAAAAAAAAATAATTGAAAAAAAAAGAAAATTATATTCACTGCACTAATGTTTATTTCTTTATAGTCGAAGGCCGAATAACCACCTGTAAGTACTTTTTCTGTTTTGAAGTACATTACAGAAATCTTCATTTACTATATATATATATTTGTCTCTCCTTTTTTTCGGGGGTAAAGCTCTTGAGGAGGAAATTTGAAAGAGATAGAAATAATGTGGAATTTTGGTCATTTGCACGTTGCTGGGTTATGATTAATATTAATATTAATAATTGATGATAATAATAATAATAATAATAATAATAATAATAATAATAATAATAATAATAATAATGATTGAAAAGAAATTTACTTTTTTATATTTGTTTTTATTTTCTTGTTGATTTGTTTAACCTTTTAATGATACTAATGAACTAATTGGATTCTTTCATTAACACCCCCCCCCCCAAACTCACCGAGAGAATTTGTTTTTCTTATTTCATTTAACTGTTTCAGAAAAAAAAGGAAAATATATGAAGGGTTAATTTATGTTGTCATTTATTCATTTATTTATCTATCCATGTCTTTAAAAAAAAAAAAAAATAATAAAAAAAACCGAC
>NC_061844.1:8457626-8462626 GCF_019202785.1 Penaeus chinensis
CCACCTTCACCTTCACCTCCTCCCCTTCTTCCTCCCCCTCTCCCCTCTCCCCCTCTCCCTCTCCCTCTCCCTACTCCCTATCCCCCTCTCCCTACTCCCTACTACCCTCTCTCCCTACTCCCTATCTTCTCCCCCCCCCATCCCTCCTCACTTCCTCTCCCAACTCCCCTCCCCCTCTCCCTTCAACCCTCCCACCCCTCCTCTCTCCCCTCTCCCCTCACCCCCTCTCCCCCTCCCCCCTCACACCCTCTTCCCCTCTCCCCTCTCCACACCCTCTCACATACCCACCCCCACGCCTCTTGTGGCCAGATGCACCCCCTATTTCTCCCTATCTCTCTCTCTTCCTTCTATCATTTTCTTTTTGTTCCTTTTCCTTTCCTCTTGTATTCATCGATTTTCCTTTCGTCTCCCTCTTTTCTCTTCTATGCTACCCTTTCCTCTTACCTTCCTCCTCCCACCGCTTCCTTCCCCTTCTCCTTTATTCTTTTTTTCCTGCCATCTTTCCATCCTTCCTTCCTTCCTTCCTTCCTTCCTTCCTTCCTTCCTTCCTTCCTTCCTTCCTTTTCCCTCCCTTTCTTGCATTTTGCCATTCCCCTCTTCCCTTCGTGCCTCCCTCTAATCCTTAGATTCTTTCTTTCGCTCCTTCTCTTTTCCCTTCCTCCCTCCTTTCCTTCTACCTCCCCTTCCTCAAATCTTACCCTCCTTCCCTCCCTCCCTCCTTCCTCCCTATCCCTCAAATCCTTCCCTCCTTCCCTTTTCCCTCCCTCCCTCCCTCCCTTCTTCCCTCCCTTCATCCCTCCCTTCTTCCCTCCCTTCATCCTTCCCTTCTTCCCTCCATTCTTCCCTCCCTTCTTCCCTCCCTTCTTCCCTCCCTTCTTCCCTCCCTTCTTCCCTCCCTTCTTCCCTCCCTTAAATCTTTCCCTCCTTCCCCCCTTCCAGCGCTCGTGTTGTGATACTTTTCCTGCCCTATTTAGGTTAACGTCAGAAAAGTTCAGCGTGGCAGAACTGAGGTCAGGGCTCCCTCCCCCCCCCCCCACCTTACTTCCAGTCCCCCCTCCATCTCTCCCTCACTACCCCTAGGTCCTTCCTCCACCCCCTCCCTCTGCCCTCCCCATAACCTCCCTTCTCCTGACTCCTTCACGTCCCTCTCCCTTTCCACCCTTCTCCCCGCCCTCCCCTCCTCCTTCCCCACCTCCTTTCCCTTCCCCGCCTTCCCCATCTCCTTGTTCCTCGTGTCCTTCCTTACCCCTCCTTCCTCATCTTCCGTCTCTACCCAACCTCTCGCATCTTTCCCATCTCCCTCTTTCTCATCTCCTTTCCCCCATCTCCTTCCCCCTCTTTCCTCCCCCCCTCTCTCCTTCCCCCTCTCTCCTTCCCCCTCTCTCCTTCCCTCCTCTCCTTCCCTCCTCTCCTTCCCCTCTCCCTTCCTCCCCTCTCCTTCCCCCTCTCTCCTTCCCCCTCTCCTTCCCTCTCTCTCCTTCCCTCCTCTCCTTCCCCTCTCCCTTCCTCCCCCGCCTCTTCCTGGCCTCCGTCCCCCTGCCTCGTCGTGCAAGTGTTGGCGAAGATGGAATCGGAGGGACCAGGATAAGGCCGAGGGAGGATAATGAGGATAATTGATTAAAAAGGGGTATTATTGTTGACATAATTAATGATTGGCTATTATCATCGAGGGTCGAAGGCTGTTGGGAAGGGGTGAGGAATAGGGAGGGAGGGAGTGTTGTCTTGCCATCACCTTCTCCCCCTCTCTATCTACCTCCATCAGTCCCTATCCCCCTTGCTCCCCTTCCCCATGCCCCCTCCTCTTTGCTCTCAACCCCATGCCCCCCTCCCTTGCCCTCCCTCCCTTGCCCCCCCCTCCTCCCATGCCCTCCTCTTATATGCTCTCCTCTCCCTTGCCACCCTGTGCCCCCATGCCCCCCTGCCCCTCCAGGGAACTTCGAGGGTACTTGTTGGCCATCTGGCTGGGGAACCTCGCGAGCCCCCTGGATATGCGAGTGTGTGGTTGTGTGCGACCTGCGCTCCCTTTGAATGCGGCTGCCCGGGAGTGCTTGCCGTGGCATTTCACGTGCCTGTTCCCTCTTTCCCTCCCTTCTCCTCTCTTTTCCTTCCCCTTCTATTCCTTCCCTTCCTTTTTTCATCCGTTCCTTTTTTCATCCCTTCCTTTTTTCATCCCTTCCTTTTCCATTACCTTCCCCATCCCTTCCTTACCCTTCCTCCCTTCCTCTCCTTCGTTCCTCCCCTCCCTTCTTCCCTCCCTCTCCCTTCTTCCCTCCCGCTCCCTCTCCTCCCGCTCCCTCTCCCTCCCTCTCCCTCTCCCTCTCCCTCTCCCTCTCCCTCTCCCTCTCCCTCTCCCTCTCCCTCTCCCTCTCCCTCCCTCTCCCTCTCCCTCTCCCTCTCCCTCTCCCTCTCCCTAAGCTCGAACCTGTGTATTCCGTGGTGAGTCCAGGTGATACCATCTATCCGTCACCCATTGTACGTTTAGCGTGTGATTGATGTGATCTTGATGGTGATTTTGTGGCCGCAATGTGATTTTTGTCTATTGGTCGTGGGGCCACTTAGCGCGAGGCTGATCGGTAACTATTTGTCCACAAACTATCAAGTCAACGGAGCCGGTGGTCGGAAGTCACGCGTTCTTCAGTCGCGTGTAGGCGGGCTGAGTCGCAAGTGCATTGGTTCACGGGTCTTTATGTGTATGGCTGTTTGTCTGTCTGTCTACTTGTCTGACTCTATTCTTGTTTTCTTGTTTACTTCACGTTATACCTACTTCTTCGTATCTTAATTTTGTTCATCTTCTCTCTGCTTTTCTATTTACTTGTCTATCTGTCAGTCTGTCTGTATCTGTCTGTCCGGCACTATGTCATTCTATCTATATTTATCTAATTATCTGTTTATTTCTCTATCTATCTATCTATGGACAAGCGCGTTTTAGGGAATCGACTCGCCCTATAAATTTCCGTTCGCCGTACTGTGTAACGCCCCCGCAATTGCGTACTTCCCCCCCCCCCCTCCCCCCCTGGGCACGTTGCACGCCAGGGTGTCGCGAACCGGGCCAAGTGTCCCAACGGCGAAGGGGAACGGGAGGGGGGAGGGGGGGGATAGCGCCGTGACGCAAAGAGTCCGAGGTGGGGGGGGGGGATGGGGGTGAGGAATGGTCTGGGTGTTTGTTTATTTATTATTATTATTATTAGTAGTAGTAGTAGTAGTAGTAGTAGTAGTAGTAGTAGTAGTAGTAGTATTAGTAGTAGTAGTAGTAGTAGTATTGTTATTAGTATTGTTATTATTGTTATTATTATTTCTGTATATGTTCTTGTCTTGAGTAGTTTTGGTATTCTTTGACCTGCTTATTAGTTTCGTCATCGTCAGTATCACTCTCCTTATAGCGAATGTTACGGTATAATAATTTCCGTTGTAAGCATGATAATTATAGCCATTATCATTATTACGAATATTACAATAGGATCATTACCGTTACCCTCTTCCTCCTCACCATCTCCATCAACCAAGCCTTTGGTCATCATTACCCGAGCCATTAGCCTTTGGCAGCCGCATACCCGCCACAAATTAGCACATATGTAGCCATGCAGGAGGGGGGGGGCGGGGGGGGCGGGGGCGGGGAGGTCTGTCAGCTGTGTGGAGGGAAGGGAGTGGGGGGGGGGTGGAAAGGTTGGTGGTTATGATGATGGAAGATGGTGGTTCGATGGTGATGGTGGCGATGATGATGAGGAGGATTGATGGTGATGATGGTGATAGTGATAATTGATGATGATGATGATGAGGAGGAGGATTGATGGTGATGATAGTGATAGTGATAATTGATGATGATGATGATGATGATGATGATGGCGACGACGAGGATGGCCACGTGGTAGAGGAGGAGGTCGTTCTGCTTGTGCCACGTTCGGGTGCGGTTGGGCACTGTGGGGGGGGGCATGAGGGGAGACGGGAGGGGGGGGGGGGGGAATGGAGGAGGATTAGTAGGTCTACGAACCACAACACCGCTGTTCTTTCGTGCTTCGGTGAAGGGTGGGAGAGGTTTGCATTTGTCTGTATTTCTTGGGATGGGATTGCTTTATTTTGGGAGTTGGCATCGCGGCCAGGCATTGGATCCAGGGCATGGGGGGGCGGGGGGGGGGGGCTGAGACATTCTCGGTACTCGTCGGTTCAAGAGTCGTGGTTCGGGACGCGGTTCGGGCTTGGCTAAGGGTTCATTGTCACCGTGCCTCGGTTTTGTCGGCTGAATTCTCTCTCTCTCTCTCTCTCTCTCTCTCTCTCTCTCTCTCTCTCTCTCTCTCTCTCTCTCTCTCTCTCTCTCTCCTCCCTCCCTCCCTCCCTCCCTCCCTCCCTCCCCCCTCCCCCCCCTCCCCCCTTTGTATCGTCAGTGTCTGTGCATAACGCGACCCGCCCCGGCATGACGTGGCACTCCCTCATTTCTCATTCGTGCATTTCCACCGCATTGGCACTTCCTCCTCGCGTTGTGCCAGTCATCGTCGTGGCGGTTCTGGGTGACGCCGGTGCCGTGAAACGCGCAGCCGCCCCCCTCTACCTGCCATAACCCGCAGATGTCTGATGCGCTGGTGCCGAGCGAGCGACGCCGCCCAAAAAGGCTGGCGTGAATAGACGCGAACGCGGCGGTTTGTGGATTTATGGCTGCTGTTGTCATTGTTGGTTTTATGTTTAGTATTGGCTTGCTCGAAGGCACAGTGCTCCTCTGGGAGATCATCCACACGTGGCTGTCATCTATGCATACTTTTCAGTGTTATGTATTACACACACACACACACACACACATTTAATTATACACACACACACACACACACACACACACACACACACACACACACACACACACACACACACACACACACACACACACACACACACACACACACACACACACACACACACACACACTAGTATATACATACACATATTCATATATATATATATATATATATATGTGTGTGTGTGTTTGTGTGTGTGTGTGTGTGTGTGTGTATAAT
>NC_061844.1:8475126-8492626 GCF_019202785.1 Penaeus chinensis
TCTATTAACTCTTTATTGTAGATACTATTTTGTGTTAGCCTTCAAACCCTCATTTGCATTCCTTTGTAAAAAATTCAAATTTCATTAAATATGTAAACAAGAGTATTAAGATAATACCTCCTTTACAGAGTGACTGGTTCGGATCAAGCGTCTATGAACACGTGCACCCAGAAGATGTGGAGAAAGTAAGAGAACAGTTGAGTACCCAAGAGCCAGCCAACCAAGGACGTATTCTCGATCTCAAGACTGGAACTGTTAAGAAGGAAGGCCATCAGTGTAAGTATTTATGCAGTTAGATACTGTTTGTTTATGTCTATGAGTAGTGTTCCTCACAGAGGATTGGATAGAGGTACCTGGCAATTTATATCCATAGTGCTTTTCTTATCTGTTCAGTCCTTGCTCTAATGAATAATCTGAACTTTGCTGCATCTTTATATAAATGCGTATATATCTATGTGACCATAGCATATTTTAATAACAAGATTATGCTTGTTATGTATGCTTGTCCATGACTTAAAAACAAAATTCCTAGGAAAGTATCACAACATTATATTTATTATTACTAGAGGACCTTAAGGACAGCATACCCAGCAGTGTGTATGGTGAAGGGATTAACCTTGGTCAGTTTAGGATTGATGAGATGAAGACAGTTGTGATAATTTAAAAAATGATGCTAATTACCTTCTTTTTTTACAGCATCAATGAGACTGTGTATGGGCTCCAGACGTGGATTCATTTGTCGCATGAAAGTTGGTGCAGTTACTCCAGAGAACATGAATTCTGGTCACCTAAATCGGCTGCGTCAGAGAAATTCCTTAGGCCCCGCAACTGATGGACATAACTATGCTGTAGTCCATTGCACAGGTTACATCAAGAACTGGCCTCCTACAGGCGTGCAGGTACAGTGCCAAAACTTTACAGTGATTTTGAGGTTATTAGTCAAGACATTTTTTCTTCACCTTGACTGATATAATGTAAGAATTGACACCTTTGTATTATGCACAATTTTCTTTATTTTTCTTGCAAGTATTTAATATATGAGCAGGTCATATGAAGAAAAAAGATTAAAATTACTTTTTATTTCTGATTACTTTGTAAAAGTGCACCTACTTACATTTGTCACTTATTAAGAGATGCTCAAAATGTCTGGAAAGTTAGAATGATAATTTCCATCAAAGTGTGGCATGTAATAAAAATTTTGTCTGTATCCATTATTAATTATTTACATTTGGTACAGTGTAGGCCATATTGAAGATTAACCTACTCATTTTGAATGTAGTCTGAAATATAAACAATTGCCAGAGAATGGTCAATTTTGAAAGTGACATTCAAGTTCATTATTTTTAATCACTAACATTAAAAATAGCTGAAAGAAAATTTCACTCCGACAGATGGACCGAGCTGAAGAGGAGGCTCATGGATCCACCCACTGCTGCCTTGTGGCTATTGGCCGCCTTCAGGTTACCTCGGCACCAAACACCTCAGATCTCATGGGATCAAACTCGCAAAATGGTTAGTCAAAATGGTAGAAAGATATTTTTAGGCCACTTGCAATTACCGCTCGAGGAGGTTATTTGCACTTTGGAATGTATGTTCTCATATGGCTCCTCTTTTTCATCAGTCAAGTGGTTATTGTAGCAAGTAGTAACATAGCAGTTGAAATTATTTTAATTTCATATTTATATTATGTGACAAATTCATTCTACATTGCATTAGCATTCAATATTTGGCAGACTTCACTGTAAACAAATCAAGTCCTTTTGTATTCTAGCACTTCTTGCATACAAGTTGCTTGATATAGACTTGTACAATACAGTTCCTCAATCAATTATCTTACATTTTTAAACATTTTGATTTTTGAAATGTTTTAGGAAAAAGAAAGGTTATGTGTGCATTTAGCAGTATTGATATTATTTTTCTTTGGCTACCATGTAAATTACTGTCAATTTATTATCACCCTCATCCCTTTTAAAATAATTTGTTACAATGAGTGTTTTTAAAAAAGCAGGAATGATTGCCATTTTGTATTAAGTATTTTTTTCTGGGAAAAAGGAACAAGGCTTTTTGGTACTGACATCCAAAGGGTTTTTATTAGGTATTATCCATGCCAATGGAAATTTTAGTAAATTGTCTGTAGGTTCATTTTATTTATGAAGTTTAAGTCATTTATGTAAGTGAAAGCATTGCATCTCTGCTTGTGAGACTTTGAACTAGTAATTTATCAAATTATATACATTCCTTTTTCAGAGTTCATTTCTCGTCATGCCATGGACGGCAAGTTCACTTTTGTTGACCAGCGGGTTATGACAGTCCTGGGATATTCTCCACAAGAGCTGTTGGCCAAGCCATGCTTCGACTTCTTCCACCCAGAGGATCAGACGCACATGAAGGAAAGCTTCGATCAGGGTGAGTGCAGAATTGTGTAAATAATTACCCTTGCAGAAGAGAGTGGAAAAAAAGTAGAGGGTTATAAGTGGTTTTCTGAATATACATTCTATTCCTCGTCTGTGGGGAATGGATACTCTCCTGCCCACAGATGGATTGCAAGTAATTAGAACATGAATTGATGTCGACTTTCCTAGGTTTGGTTGGAAGCTTTTTCTAAATATGCTTCATTTTTCTTGCAGTATTAAAACTGAAAGGCCAAGTGATGTCGGTTATGTACCGCTTCCGTGGAAAGAACCGAGAGTGGGTTTGGCTGAGGACTGCCGCCTTTGCATTCCTCAACCCATACACAGATGACATTGAGTACATTGTCTGTACAAATAATGCAGCCAAGTAAGTGATGCTCATTAATGGTAGATGAGTACTATGATGAATGTTTTTAATAATGATAGATTACCAAAGTATCAGTTTTTCCCATTTATATTAGGTATGACATTTGGTAGTAGGATGCCGTAGTTTGTACTGCCTTCTGTTGAACTTGCATTATCACTGTGGTTTTCACAGTAAGAGTGAATGAACTAAGTAAAGAGAATAACACCTCCAACCAATTTCCCCCCAGAACTGTCCAAGGAGGCGGTGAAATGAGTGCCAACACGGAGCACCAGGAAGTCAGTTCGGTCAGCAGTCAGTATGGCACCCATCAGCCAGGCTTGGAATACTCTTTACAGCGGCAGAGAGAACTGTACCCACACATGGTCCAGTCACACATTCACAGTACGTGTTTTAAGCTTGAATATTTAAAAAGCAAGAAGTCCTTTTGGATTTTTTTTTTTTTTTTATTGGCTTGTTAACCCAAGTGAGGTCCTTCTTTTGTGTGTGTACTAGGAATGGTTAAGGGTGTTGGCATTGGTGTGTAGTAGACTTTGGGGAAAATAGATGGTCCATTAAAGTTGTAACTGGAGACTGGTAGCCTTATTTTACTTTACCATCATCTTTTTGTGGATTCATCCCCTTTATTTTTAACACATTAAAGAAAAGAAAAAAGAAAAAAGAAAAATCAGCCATTGCTTTATTTTTAAGCCATAGAGTAGGTCTTTTTCTGTGAAACATCAAAAGCTGTATATTTTGTCTTTTGTGGATGACCCAAATGCTGGGGTCCAAAGTGTCTGAGCTGAAGATTAAAACTTGACCATTCATCTTCAGGCACTGATCTTCCTGATGATGGAACCTTCCAAATAAGTATGTTGAAGTCTGTATATCACAATATATATATAAATAAATATGTCAAAGAAAAAAACAACACCTGTAGCGCTTTTAATTAACAAGAGATGATATAGCGACTCAATCTCATGTTAGCCAAGTTCCATAGTTGTGTAATTCTATTAGCTTATTCACTGGAAAACATAGCACTGTATTTTAAGAAACCTGTAGACAACAAGATGTTTCGTTAAGATTCTGTTTTGTATTTGTGTATTTGCAGTTTCTATCTTGCTTTCACTCACACTTGCTCTAACTATTACTCTGGGTAATGCACATCTCTCTTCCTCTTCTCCTATGCTTTTTTCTCTCTCTTTATTCCCCTATCTGTATTATCCCTCTTCCTGTTTTCCCTTCCTCTTGCTTTGTACTTCTCTCTCACCCATCCTCTCCCCTTCCCTTTTCTCTTTCTACTTCTCTTCTCTCACTCTTACTCACTTGCTCACTCTGGTAGATAAAATTAATGATTTTGTTTGTTTGTTTCCTTTTTGTTTTATCAATGTTGATATTTTTGTTCTGTTTGTGTTTTTGATGCCTATTATTTTGTAGTGAGTATTTTCTGTATACCAAATGGCACATATAGTTCATAAGGATAAGAGTATTTGTTTTTAGATTTGGATTATTTATTTTGAAAAACCATTTTGAATTTATTTTTATTTAATGATTGTATTGATTTTTCCATGTTTTAATTTTTCAGCCTTCTCTAGAGATTAAAGTTTGCCAAAACATTTAGATTAACTGAAATTTTCTACACAGGCTCAGTCACCTTTTTAAAGTTGAAGATTATACTCATCATGGCATTTTTTGGAGAGTTTTATTTTTTCTCTTGTGCCCTTTTTTAGTTTGATTTTATATCCTGAAAGAAACCTCAGTCTTCACAAACAGTCTTGCATCAGCTTGAATAACATTTCCGCCCCCTCTTCTCCTCTTCTTCTGCAGCAGGTTCCGGGAGACCGAGTAGTACCCAGGGTGTGTACAGTGGCTATGAGGCTGGGGCTTCACCCTTAGCTGGCTACTCCCCAACCAACCCTCAGGCCACTTCGCTCACCTCCCAGTCCTCCTCCAGCCTTCCACGCAACACAAAGTCGTCCTCGCCTCCATCTACGGCACAGGCAACTGCTTGGTCCAATCCACACATCAGACAGGTAGAGTTTTGTGCAGTGCTGTGCTTTGCATGGCTGTGCCTGTGTGTGTGTTTGCCTGAATGTCCTTGTGTGTTCTAGTGTGTATGTGTGGATAACTGCATTTTTCCTTTATTTTTATTGCCTTTGTCTTATTCTCTTGGAAAAATGAAATTAAACATTGTCCATTATGAAAGACCTTGTTAATGCATCTGAGTCTGTGGCTTTTGACCTTTGTTCTTTTGTGACTAAGAATTGATTAATAGTCTACACTTCAGTGAGCAGCAAGGTGGATCTCTTTGTACATTAATTATCAATACCCTGAACCTGAAAATTATCATTTTCAAAATTTGAAGTGTATACCTATTTTATTTGAAAATATTTTTTAAGCAAAGTTTATCTCATTTTTTAAATATGACAAAAAGAAAGAGAGAGAGAGGAAAAAAAGTGACAAAGACAGCATTTAACTGAATTTTCCCACGTGCATTTCAGAGTGGCGACGGATACACTTACAGCAGCAACATGAGCCCGTCCCGCTCTCCCTCCACCCCCTCGTACACTCCCCGTTCTCTGCCATCGTACACTCCAGCAGCTGGCTCCTCAGGTTGGTAATCTGATAGATGGTGCTGGATGAGCTGAGGCTGATGTAAGCAGTTCAAGGCCAGAGTAAAGCACTCTTGTGTGGTATCAATAGGTAGTTCAGGATGGGAATAACTTTTTTTTTATTTTTTCATCGCTTATTTTTTACGTAATGATTTATTTGTTGTTTTTATTTTGAATGTGTATAAAGTATTAACTCTTTGCCTCTGGATGGCATGTATGTTGTGTTATCCCAGGAATGGGTATCTTGCCAGGGACTTGTATGTCAATTCAGTCACTGTTTTCTGTGTTGGGCAGAGGCTTGTGCAGGAGTTAGGTATTAAGAAAGGGAAAAAAAAAAAAAGTCTCAGTATTTACTATTGCATATACACCATGAAAATAAGTACATTGGTTGCCCTTACATGGCATGCACTACCATGTTTTATATGTGGGCAGTTGGAGTTCATGGTGCTTTAATCAGCCCAAAGGCATTGAGTTATTTTCTTTAAAGCTGGCAATGTGTATTATGCACTTTCATATTGTTTTTTTAAGTGCTGTTGTAATTTGTTCTTTGTGAAGATTGAGGATACTCAATTTTTATTTAGGGTTTACTTAAAGGTTATCTTGGCTGTATTACAGGAATGTGGCAGTATCCAAGCATAGGTGCGGAGGGGACGAGTGCAGGCCCATCCACCAGTTCAGGCCACCCGGGCACTGCCTCAGGTCACCACCCAGGCAGTGGTGCTCCAGGCACTCAGCCAGAGCTCACTGACATGCTGCAAATCCTCGACCAGTCTGGAGCCACGAGCTTTGATGACCTAGGAAACATGTTCAATACAAACTTTGAATGAGGACCCCAGAGTGTAGTGTTGCCCCTCACAAAAGACTCAAATGCGAGTGCTTCGACCGTTGCTGCTACTCGTAAGGTGAATTCGTAAGGGAGAGTCTTGGTATCCACCCACTACAACATTGTTCATTTTTATGTCTCAACAAGTGCCTCAACGACAGTCTGATCAGATTCGGTAATTCCCACATATTTTTTGTAGGTAGGCCTCTTTCTACTTCGCGAAGGTATGATGTCAGAATTGTTTATTTAGTGGAAAGTTCAAATATTACTGGATACTGGAACTCCCTTAACAAAGTAGCTTCCAGATTAGTTGCTGTCAACTGGGACAATGCCTGATTTACTGTACAGGCAGGACATTTGAGAAAAAAAAAAAAAAAAATATGTTGGCCTATGCATATTTACAGTGACAGGTACTTATCTGTCATAATGGGTAAACCATTATTATTGCATCTTTTAAAGTGTAATTAGGTAATTTTTTTAATATTGTAATTATTATAATGGTTTTATTTTTTTGTTATGCATTTGCACGTATTGAAAAGTTTTCTTTGATACATGCAGCAAAATTTGCATTGTATCTGTGGAAAAACCAGCATTTATTTGCTTAGACAGTATTACCCTCTACAGTGCAACCTTTGGAAAATATTCCATATGCTGTAGTAATAATCAAATTGCATTTATGCAATAAGGTTTTTTTTTCTCCTTTTTTCTTTTTCTTTTATCTTATTTGTTTTTGCTGCTGGTAATCAAAGTGTTTCGTCCTTGTATAGGTATTAATTTTATGGTCCCTGAAAGGGAGATAATGATTGAATTATTTTTCCAAGCTGTACTTTATCATAACTTAGGGATTTCTCTACACTGTATATTTATGCACAATTTAGAGGAGTTAGCCTTCAAGCACATGTCCAGGAATGAAGAAAATGTGAGTGTCTCATTATTTTTTTATGTTTGCTTCTATGAGCCTAGCATTGGAGATTTGAAGAGATCTTTGCCGTGGATGCAATATGCATGTGCTCATTTTTATTTCACTTCTCACCCCATGCAAACCAAGCAACATCCTCAGTAATCAGAGCAACAAAGCACACTCTTCATTTGTCAATCCTCATCTGCCACCGCGCAGGGTCTTCCAGGCTTCAACTTACTGTGAAACTTCATTTCCTGTTCCAGATGGTTTGGAGGAACAGACACTATTGGTTCTCTCTCTCTCTCTCTTTTCCGTTTTTGTTTTTAATCAAATCTGCGACGACCTTGTTGCTGAGGTTGACGGCAGGTGCGAACAGGGTCATGTGGGGGCGAGTTCATTGCAGGTAGGGTGGTCAGGGTCTTTCACTAATTGTTACTCCTTAGATATACTGTTTTGTTGAACTTGGGGTTTAGGGCACTAACATTCTTCCTCATTAAAAGAATGGTGAACAGGAACATAGATGGTCTTTTCATATTTGTAGTTCAGGTGTCTAATATTATGCTCCTTTTAGGTAGATTTTGTGATTGTAAATTTGTCTGTCTTACTACTTTGAAGGTTGAATAACCATTATGCAGTTGTTTTGTTTTTTCTGTTTATTGGAGCTTTGATGCTATTGATATAGTAGCTCAGTTTGTACAATGACTGTGTAATATATATTTTGTCTTCTTATGATGTCAGTACAAGGTATCTCAGAGCTCTGAGAGCAAGTTTTGCACGGCTGGTGCACTGTCACCAATATCTATTTAATTTTGGACATATCATTCGTGGCTAGAGGGAGAAATGGGCTTATGGCTTGGTACAAAAAGGCCCATGGACTGAGACTTGATACAGGTTTTTTTAGTTTTCTTTTTTTTTTAATATCTGCAAAAATCCAGTGTAGCTAGCTGATTTTGTAGCCAGATAGTGTTGGAAATACATTATAAGCATTCCTCTATTGTAATTTTAGGGTGGTGATAGAGAGATGTGTGCCATGTCTCCATGGGTTTTGTGCCAACAGGCTGCAAGCCTTGAATGTAACCTTGTTGAATACAGAACTAGGTAAAATTGGACAGCAGTCCAACTTCTCAAGAATTAGTGGAAATTTTGGATAAAACTTCTTTTTCTTTGTAAAAACAAGGTTTGACAGTATCCCTCAAGTCTGTAGTTGTAGATGAATAAAGACGGATCTGCAGATGTCTGCAATTTTGGGTCTTTGTTGTGTGTATGTAATATCAAGCATGATTGTGTATGCTTTGAAAGATTTACTTGTGTACAACTGAAGGTTTATATATATAAGGGGAGTCATACCTGTAAATACAAACCAGTACTGTATGCAAGTGTGAAGACCATTTATTTTATTGTACTTTAACTGATAACTAACCAAATTGTTAATATGGGGCTGGTATGGATGTACAATGATGTTCACCCAGTGACGCAAATCAAGGAACTGTGGAAGAAAGTGAAAGCAAAAACTAGGAACCAGAACAAAAAACGTGTGTTGCTGGTCATATGAGCGCAGCATGGAAGTTGTAGTGTGTGTATTAATCAAGGTATTTAATTATGTTTTTAAGCCATGATTTGTGCATCAGGAAACATGAGGCACAAGTTGGAATAGCTTTGTCAGTGGCCATATTAATATAAGGGAAGACTGTGTTGTGGGTCCTGTGTGCGGAGCCCAAGGAGCAAGCCGTTGGTCCACCTCACCAAGGAGCTCTGCCAGTGCAATATTTGCTGCAACACCATGCCAAGCTAGTGGGGCATGGCTGACTTTTTTGTCACAATAATCATCTGATATACTAATTAATTTTTGTACAATTGTAATCCACTTCAAAATACAATTAGAATTACTTCAAATAATCCTAGCCACTTTGTGTGAACTGGGGAAAAAATATAAACAAAAAACAGAAAATCTGTAGCCCAAAATGAGATCTTATTTAATTTCCCCTTTGTATGTTAAATCTTTTTAACTGGGGAAATGTGTGTGGGCTTCTTGTCCAGCCGCAAAGGCTGATGTTTCATTGCAAAGTCCGGTGAGATTAAAATTGAATTCTTGTCTGCTCCAAAATACCAAACGAGAGATACTTGTTTACAAAATACATTGATTTATGGATGTGTATCAGGAACTCTCATCATTGTATTCTGTAAACCAGTGTGTGTGAATTGGTTTGATTACAGACCTAAGAATTATTTTGAATCACTATGTAACACACAGTAAAACATAATTTTTATATGCATTTGTAAGATGTTGAAACATCACAGAACTTTCACTAATTGATTAATTTTTCATCCTCTATCGTTTATACTTCTGTATAAAAAAGAAGAAATGTTTTCAGTGTTGCGAACCTTGACTATGTTGGCAGGACCCGACGGGATGCTCAATTACAGCTGGCTGTCTAGCATACTTTCCCGAGGACTGATTGGCAGTCAGGGTTGCTCATGCTCACCCCTCTGCGCTAGTTGGTCATGATGATCACAACTCTTTTTAAACTATTTATTTTTAGATATTTTATTACCAGTTGCCACCGCGTGTATTTATTACAGAAATCAGTAGCTTTAAAAAGGATAGATCTGTATGTTAGTTACAGGAATAGAGGTTTTATTACAGTCGCTTCCACTGTCATGGATGGAGGTTGTTTGTGGAAGCTTTGTAGGTGTCCAGCACAAGTTACCATTAAATATGTAATCATTTTTACATAAGTTAAAAAAAAGTATTGAAGAAAGAAAACTGCAATCAAAGTATGTATGTTATGTCCCTTGTGTGGGGGAAGGGGCAATCATCTCACTTAAAATGGGCCAACAGTCCAGGTTTGGGCTAACATAGTCACAGGTTGGGAATTCACCTGTTCTCTGTATGTAAATCACTGTCTTCAGTACCATTTTTATATAAGTATGAGTGCAATGTTTTTTAGAACAATTATTTAAGTACATAGACCTAGCAGTATTAGTGTATGCTACCCTCTGTTAACATAGCTTATGTAAAGGAACTGTATTTGCAGATGGAGCACAGGTGAATTCACTGAAATGACTGTCCTGTGTGTCTACTCATTATCTAGTACTACTTCTAATAAACTTACACTTATCGGACTTTAAGTATGTAAATTACTGACGTATAAATAAACTTATGTCCGCAGTTGTTGTTTTTTCTTGGCACACCCTTCTATGTTTCATTTTTTGTTAGCTAAATAATTTTATAATTATTTTGGGTTCATTATGTTTCGGTGGGTCTTGCCCATGAGTCATCTGATTTAAATTTAAGGTGTAAATGTGGGGCGTAGAAGGGAAATCAGTTACTTCATCTCTTAATGACATTAAGATATAATTTAACATTAATGTGGCATTTGCAAGGTTAAAATAGAAACTATTCTTTCAAAATAAACCTTGTAATCTTTGGCTTTACAGAAAAATATGTATCATTCTGGTGAGAAAGGCATTAGATAATAGTGTGTGATGGTACAGAACTAGTATCCATACTCAAGTTCCTCCCTAATTTGATTCATTAATAATGTAATAGTACTAAGGCAAACAGAAAGAAAATGTTATAATCAAGCTGTGAGACAGAATTATTTAATTGGTGTATCTTCTAGTGATGGCAATTTGTTTTGAACTGAAGGTAGTGGCAAAAAAAATCTGTCTCACAGCGGAGAGATAAGTTGGTATCAGCTACAGTTCTGAAGTCTTGGTTCCTTATTACTTTTGGTTAGACTTTATCAGGTCTGTTGCAAAGAATTTCACGATCAACCCAAATACTTTCGTGGAAAAAGGCTTTGGACTCCCACACACACAAGCACGCACCCTACCTCCCACAAAATAATCTTTCCTGTGAGGTTAGATTTTCTCGCTTTCTCTCACTTGGCCCTTTCTTTCGCCATCACGTCCTCTTTACCTTCCCTCTCCATGTCCTCCTCCATGGCTCTAGGCCTCCACCTCCATTTCCTCTTCCTTAAAAGGCTCAGTTCACCCTACCTCTCTGCGCTCCCAAACCAAATGAGACTATGCATATTCCCTTAACATCACATCTACCAGATGTTATCTGCTTTCCTGCCTTTAGAGCCCATGTCTCTGGCCCTTTGACAAGACTGACTTAACACATTATTTTTTCTATCTCCACGCAAGAGGTGTTTCTTTAGATAAATTTCGAGATAATTTAAAGCTCCTGCATCGTGTCACCATCTATTTCCCGCTAGATGACCTCCTCCTCTTCCTCCTCCCCTCCCTCCATCCCCGTGACATTCCTTGGATCTCTGAAGTTTGCCAGTGCTCTTCGCTCACTTAGTTATGTGAGGACAGCTCGTGACACAATTTGTGAATCCGTGTTCATGGGAGGAATACTGCTCGCTTAACGTATACATTTAAAGTGTTTCCATATCAAGCGGAACCATGGCGGTTTTCTATGGGGCGCACTGAAATGTCCACAGCCCCTGTATTCCGATGGTATCCTCGCCACCCTATTCCATACTTATGAATTAGGGCATGATTTGGTAACAATGGTTACCAGTATTGGTATTGCTTTTCGTGTGGACACGGCATTTTATTCAATACATGAGACTGAGTTTGCTCCCACTACCAAAACCCTCATGACCATCGTACCTGTATATTTCATATTTTTATAGTATTGATGCATCCATTAAACGTAACCCAACCCTTGTTCCTTTCTTGGCTTCCGCTGTCAGCACAAAGTAATCCGGATGTAAAGAGATTTCCCGGCACTCCCTCCCTGGTCAGTGACACAGCCTCATCTTCCCTTTGCCATCTTCTCTTGTATTCGCCTCACGACGAAAGGAACATCAGTTAATTGCCCTTCCAGCACGGAACTCAAACTGGTCCGTCGAGAACTGCATTCTCAGTCTTCTAGAAGTGCCCTTTTGTTTTCTCTATTATATCCCTAGGCAATCTAATCACCGCATTTTCCTATTCAATTACAAACTGGTTATGCCAAGCTCTTTTTTTTTTCTTTTTTTCTTTTTTGTCATAAAGCGTAAAAATCGTTGATAAGAGCTTTTTGAAATTAGTATGAATATCGTAGAGCCAAGACTATAATTCCTTGCCAAGTTCGAACTATATTTTCCTCGCGTTAAAAGGCAGTTTTGATAGGTTTGACTTGGGATTATTGGGGAGGAGGGTCTATAGTTTCCCTTGGGCCAGTTCCTACTTTGGGATCAATTCTGTTCTAAGGCAGTATTGTTCAGATAAAATGCTTTTCGATTTGAATAGTCTATCTGTCTGTCTGTCTGTCTGTCTCTCTCTCTCTCTCTCTCTCTCTCTCTCTCTCTCTCTCTCTCTCTCTCTCTCTCTCTCTCTCTCTCTCTCTCTCTCTCTCTCTCTCTCTCTCTCTCTCTCTCTCTCTCTGTAAAGGCTCTTTAGACGCCTTAAACATTAAGCAGGAGTATTAAAAGGGGACAGGTTGGCTTAACCTCTTTTATTTAGAAGAGTAAGCAACACAGATATAGATCACACGACGAGGTCTGGGTGAAGCTGGGTCGCAGGTAGTCGCGGTCAGCCCAGGGGGGCCGAGAGGCTGGCGCGAGAGAGAATTGGTGCCCTCCCGCCTGAGACCGTAGGCCGGGCGCGACCCTCCTTGACCAGAGAAGCGCTAGGCAGGAACTCTCTCTGACCTGGGTCATACTTGGCCTTAAGTACTGGTGCGTGGCGTGGGGGGCGGCCCCTTTGCCCACCGCGAGCACGTGGGAGCAATAACGTATACGTGCTTATGTACACACTCTTCTCTCTCTCTCTCTCTCTCTCTCTCTCTCTCTCTCTCTCTCTCTCTCTCTCTCTCTCTCTCTCTCTCTCTCTCTCTCTCTCTCTCTCTCTCTCTCTCTCTCTCTCTCTCTCTCTCTCTCTCTCTCTCTCTCTCTCTCTCTCTCTCTCTCTCTCTCTCTCTCTCTCTCTCTCTCTCTCTCTTTCTCTCTCTCTCCTTCCTGTTGGGGGCTCAGACGGTGCTCTAGCAATGCCTTGATTTTGTCAAAGCTATCCTTGCTTTGTTGCTTCTTCTTCCTAATATAAAATTACACCATTCTTGGTTCAGCTCAGGGTCACCAACGCACGACCTTCGCACTCGAGTCAAGTTCGTGTGACAGAGTTTCGGAGAAATTGGTATTTCGGTAGGGTTTGACTGTGTTCGGACGTGTGCACATTAACTCTTTCAAGTTGTAACTCATTTTTTAAAAAGTATTTCCATTAAGTACTCCATCTTCATATTAAGTAATGTTTTCATAGTAGAGACAAGTCGTAACACAAAACTTATTCGGGTTCTTTTGAATATAAAGTAAAATAGAATTAAACAGCCACAGAAACCCGAGCAGACGAAACAAGCAAGATATTAAAGACTTTCAGGCGGTAAATCTGGACGTCTTCAATTTACCTTTTCAGTTTACTTGAACATTGTATCTCTAATTATTACAGCTCGTTGGTCACCCAGGAATTCGTTTGCTTTCGCTGCGTGCACAGGGCAATCAGTTCTCCCAGGCCACAAGTGTTGCTATGTGGTTTGTTAAGTATTCCGCATGTAACTTCACACAGTCGTTATTAGGCAAATCATGATTAAAACAAATGATCGAACATTACAAAATCGTTGATATTTCTAAATTGGTTGCTCGGTGAGGGGCGACGACGCCAGTAAAGTACATTTCCAGAAGATGAGTTACAGACGTGATAAAGGTGTCAGGGCATGAAATTCAAGCTGCAATACCCGAGAGGAAGTTTTTCGAAGCCTCGGCAGACGAGGACGAAGAAGTAGAGGAAGAAGAAGAGGAGGAAAAGGAAGAGGAAGGGGAAGAAGACGAAGAAGAAGACGAAGACGAAGAAGAAGAAGAAGAAGAAGAAGAAGAAGAAGAAGAAGACGAAGACGAAGACGAAGACGAAGACGAAGACGAAGACGAAGACGAAGACGAAGACGAAGACGAAGACGAAGACGAAGACGAAGACGAAGACGAAGACGAAGACGAAGACGAAGACGAAGACGAAGACGAAGACGAAGACGAAGAAGAAGAAGAAGAAGAAGAAGAAGAAGAAGAAGAAGAAGAAGAAGAAGAAGAAGAAGAAGAAGAAGAAGAAGAAGAAGAAGAAGAAGAAGAAGAAGAAGAAGAAGAAGAAGAAGAAGAAGAAGAAGAAGAAGAAGAAGAAGAAGAAGAAGAAGAAGAAGAAGAAGAAGAAGAAGAAGACGAAGACGAAGACGAAGACGAAGACGAAGACGAAGACGAAGAAGAAGAAACGTAATCACAAACACATACCCTCCAACATACACACACACACACACACACACACAATTACACACAATATCTCTCCAAAGAAAAACAAAACAAAATAATAAAACCCAGCCAACCCCTAACCCTTCTATAACCCAGCCAAGACAGAAGCGACTCCACCCCCGCCCCATTTCCCGCCTCATTACCGCAGTCAGTCAACAGCGACCGATGAGGCGAATCAAAAACCGCCATCAATCACTTGCATTCAATATGACGGGATATCAAGCGCGGACACGAGAGCATTTTATCTTCACTAATGGAATTTATCGGCCATTTCCACGCACTCGGGAGAAATTTCACGCCAAGTTCGCAACAGGTTCGGGAAAGAGTGGTAGGAAGTGGAGAGGAGATGATAAAGCAGAAGAGTAAATAATACGGAGGAAGAGAGGTTGATGGGGAGGAAGAAAAGGAGAAAGAGAGAAGGAATAAGAGAAAGGAGAGAAAGGGAAAGGGGAATAGGAGGAACAGGAAGAAGAAAAGAAGAAAGGAAGAGCAACGAGGGCGAGGAGATGGAAGAGGAATGTGACATGAAAAGTGAATTATAACACGGAGGAAAAGAAAAAGTAGAAATGGAAGAGGGAGGAGAAGAAGAAAAACGGAGAATAGACGTAACGAAAACACAAAGCCACAGTAAGGATGATAAAAAATAGAACAGAAAAGATTGTGATAATAATAGCAATGATATTGATAATAATGGTGATAGTAGTAGGAACCACAACAACGACAACAGCAATAATAAAAACAATGATAATAATGATAATGATAATAATAATGATGATAATAGTAATAGTAATAGTAATAGTAATAATGATAATACTACTACTGCTACTAACAGTATCAATATCAATAATGATAATGATAGAAATAGTAATGATAATACTGCTAATAATAACGATAATAGTGATAGTAATGATTATGAAGAAAATTAATGTAATAATGATAATAATAACAGCAACAACAACAAGCACAATAACAAAAAAGTAATGATAATAATAATAATAATAATAATAATAATAATAGTAGTAATGATAATGATAATAATAATGATGATGATGATAATAATAATAGTAATAATAATAATTATAAAAGGAATGATGATAACGATAACGATAATAATAATAATAAAAACATTAATAGTAATCATAATAATAATAATGATGATAATAATAATAATGAAAGTAATAATAATGATGATAATGATAATAATAACAAAAATGGCAATGATGATGATGATGATGATAATAATAATAGTAATAATAATAATAATAATAATGATATAATGATAATAATATTAATAACAATGATAATAATAATAATAATGATGATAATAATAATAATAATGATAATAATAATGATAATTATAATAGTAGTGGTAATAATAATAATAATAATAATAATAATAATAATAATAATAATGATAATAATGATAATGATATTAATGATAATAATAATACGAGCAATAATAATTACAATAATAATGATACGAGTAATATTATTAACAATATAAATAACAACAGTAATAATAAAGATAATAATAATAATAATAATAATAAAATAGAATAATTATATAAATAATAATGACAATGAAGATGATGATGATGACTATAATGATAAAATAATGCTAAGGATAATAACAAAAGCAACAATGATAATGCTGATAATAATTTAAAAATAATAATGATAATAATAACGTTCATCATAGTAATTTCCACGTAAGAATTATGAATATTATGTTTACTTAAGTTACTACTACACAGCGGTTCACGTCTCGTTTTCTTTGTTGGCATATTGGTGAAGAGTTTCTGACAGTTTTTTATATCATTATCTTTGTTTATGTTATTATTATTATTATCATTATTATTATTATTTTCTTAAAATCATCATTACAGATATATAGATTATCTATCTATCTATCTATAATTATCATTATAGATAGATAGAAGAGAGAGAAGAGAGAGAGAGAGAGAGAGAGAGAGAGAGAGAGAGAGAGAGAGAGAGAGAGAGAGAGAGAGAGAGAGAGAGAGAGAGAGAGAGAGAGAGAGAGAGAGAGAGAGAGAGAGAGAGAGAGAGAGAGAGAGAGAGAGAGAGAGAGAGAGAGAGAGAGAGAGAGAGAGAGAGAGGAGAGAGAGGAAGAGAGAGGAAGAGAGAGGAAGAGAGAGGAAGAGAGAGGAAGAGAGAGGAAGAGAGAGGAAGAGAGAGGAAGAGAGAGGAAGAGAGAGGAAGAGAGAGGAAGAGAGAGGAAGAGAGAGGAAGAGAGAGGAAGAGAGAGGAAGAGAGAGGAAGAGAGAGGAAGAGAGAGGAAGAGAGAGGAAGAGAGAGGAAGAGAGAGGAAGAGAGAGGAAGAGAGAGGAAGAGAGAGGAAGAGAGAGGAAGAGAGAGGAAGAGAGAGGAAGAGAGAGGAAGAGAGAGGAAGAGAGAGGAAGAGAGAGGAAGAGAGAGGAAGAGAGAGGAAGAGAGAGGAAGAGAGAGGAAGAGAGAGGAAGAGAGAGGAAGAGAGAGGAAGAGAGAGAGAGAGAGAGAGAGAGAGAGAGAGAGAGAGAGAGAGAGAGAGAGAGAGAGAGAGAGAGAGAGAGAGAGAGAGAGAGAGAGAGAGAGAGAGAGAGAGAGAGAAGGAGAGAGAGAAAGAAAAAAAGAAAGAAAGAAATTACTTATATACACATGAAACACACCCACAGTTACCCACAAACACCCATTCATACACACAAATGCACACGCAATCTGTAGCAAACACCAGTCTGATTGTCACAACGAAATTTCCCCTGTCATGAAACTGACATGGCGATCCCGTTTACTGTCCTTTCCACGTAGGCGTCTGGTAATGGCATGGGGTGTCATTTCTCTGTCATATTCGTGTTTGGTGAAGCTTACGTGTCCTGTTATTTGTTATCCTTATTGGTATTATTGTTATTGTTGTTCTCGATATCATTTGCTTTTATTATTATTGTTATTATTTTTATTATTGTTATCATTATTGTTGTAACTGTTATTATTACTAACATTACGTATATTATTATCGTTATTACCATTGCTGTTATCCTTTATATTATTATTATCATCATTATTATTATCATTGTTATCATTATTGTCATCATCATTATTATCTTTATTATTATCTTTATTACTATCA
>NC_061844.1:8495126-8497626 GCF_019202785.1 Penaeus chinensis
GTGTGTGTGTGTGTGTGTGTGTGTGTGTGTGTGTGTGTGTATGTGTGTGCGCCGCCAGCCATGTATATCACTCAGACCATAATTGAGTCGTGACTGCCGGTTATCTTGTCATAATTACATTAGCGGCGCCATTGGGAAATAATGTGTGTCCACGGCCCGTCTGTTTGTCGAAAAAAAAAAATAATTTCGGAAAAATGCAAGCGAGGTTGAGGTGCATGCGAGGGGGAGGGAAGGGGAGAGAGGGAAGGGATGGGGGGGGGGGGGGATGGAGGGAAGGGATGGGGGGGATGGAGGGAAGGGAGGGAAGAGATGGGAGGAGGAGGGAGGGAGGGGATGGGGGGAGGAGAGAGGGAAAGAAGGGAGGGAAGGGAGATGGAGGGAGGCAGGGAGGGAGGGGGAGGGGGGGAAGGGGGAGGGGTGAATGAGAAGGGAAAGGGAAGGGAAAGGGAGGGAGGTAAGGAAGAGAGGGAGGGGGAAGAGAAGGGAGCGGGGGAGGAAGGCGTACATAGCTTAATTCGAAGATATTGTTTCGTAACACTTTGACAGCTGTGAATGCCTGATGTGTGTGTGTATTTATCCGTGCGAGTGACACCATTAATCCATATCAAGCAGAAAGGAATTCAAGGTTTCTGGTTGTTTTCATGTTTTCAAAATAACGATAATGATGATATTTATAAGAATATTAGTGATAATGATATTGATAATACTAATGCAGTATATATATATATATATATATATATATTTATATATATATATTATATTATAATAACAATAATGATACTGATAATAATAATATTGACAATAGTAATGATAATAATGATTTTGATGATGATGACGAGACATCACAGACCAAAAAAATAGGGGCCATAAGGTAAAAAAAAGTCAGCATTAACACCTTCATTTTCCCCTATACTTGCGTGCGTTTGCGTGTGCGTGAGTGCGTGCGTGCATGGAGGAGGATTCACTTTTGGAATCAACGCCTCTTAATGACAGACAGACGGTGGCGGTGTGTGTGTGTGTGGGGGGGGGGGGGGTGTGGAGGTGGTGCTGGTGGGGGGGTTGAGGGGAGGGGGGGGGGGGGTCGTGGCCTGCTTTTTTATGCTGTTATTTTTTCGCTGGAAAATTGTAAGCTTGATGGATGACACCTGTGGTTACCCTCTCTTTTTCTCTTGATTAATTGTGTGCGTGTAATACATCTGCACGCGTATCACTGTTCTGTCTGACTCTATCTATTCAACTGTTTATCTATTTGTAAGTTTGTATCTACACCCGTTCTTTATGGACACACACACACAGACAAACTCTCTCTCTCTCTCTCTCTCTCTCTCTCTCTCTCTCTCTCTCTATATATATATATATATATATATATATATATATATATTTATATATATATGTATATGTATATACATATATATAAATATATATATATATGTATATATATATGTATGTATATATATATATATATATATATATATATATATACATATATACGCATATATACACATACGCACATACACTTATATATATATATATATATATATATATATATATATATATATATATATATACGTATATATATATGTATATATGCATGTATGTATGCATATATGCATGCACACACACACACACACACACACACACACACACACACAGACATATATATGCATCCATGTATGTATGCATATATGCAGACACACACACGCGCGCGCGCACACACAATAGTAAAAACAAATATGATAGTGATAATAAAAATAACGTTGATAATGATAAGGAAAACAATGCTACGACAATGATACACATGAAGATAATTCAAACTGGTAACAGTAACAGTAATCCTGTTTCTGCGGATGATGAGAGAAAGGAACTGCACTGCTCCAACACTGCAACTACTGTTGTGCATAACCTCAATGTTATTAATGATTAGTTATGATGGCAATGAATAAGATATCCATCTATCTATCTATATGTATACACACACACACACACACACACACACACACACACACACACACACACACACACACACACACACACACACACACACACACACACAGAGACACACACACACACACACACACACATATATATACATATATATATATATATACACTTATATATACATATATATATATATATATATATATATATATATATATATATATATGTGTGTGTGTGTGTGTGTGTGTGTGTGTGTGTGTGTGTGTGTGTGTGTGTGTGTATACACACACACACACACACACACACACACACACGCACACATACACACACATATATATATATATATATATATATATATATATATATGTGTGTGTATGTGTGTGTGTATAACAATATTATATATATATATTTTAATAGGAGTTAAAGTAGAAATAACAAATATATAATATTATATATATAACAATATATATATTATATATATATTATATTATATGCATATAACAATATCATAGGAGGAGTTTAATTAGAAATAACAAAGCAGACGGAGAAGTCGCAGCTCAAA
>NC_061844.1:8502626-8507612 GCF_019202785.1 Penaeus chinensis
TAATAATAACAAATAATGACAATAACAATAATCAATAAAAATAATTATAACAATAAGGATAATATGAATAATAGTAATAATTTTGATGATAACGATAATAATGACAATAGCAAAAGGATGATAGTAATAATGATGATGATAGTAGCAGTAATAATAGCAATGATGATGATTATAATAATGATAATTATTATAATCATAATAATGATAATGATGATAATGATAATAACAATAGTGATGGTAACAATACTACCACTGCTAATAACAGCAACAACAACAATAATAATAAAAAGGACAATGGTATCTCAACTATCAACACTAATACTACTATTACTACTAATGCTGATAATGATAATGTCAATACTAATAAAATGATAAGAACACCTTTAAACACGAACAAGTGCAACAGGAAATGCAGTGTGCAGTGGTTACCCTTTGAGTTAAAAGGATTTAGGTATTTCTGACAAACCGATTGTGCTGGAGGATAAGTTATGTGGTGTACGTATATAAAAAATAACATTCATTTTACATACGTGCCTCTGATAGGACGAGTGATTTCAGAACACCTGGTTTTGGGATTACTTAGGTGTTTTGTTGTTATAAAACGCATTGTTGATACAAAAATGCGTCGGGGTATTCTAATAGTGTAGCCTGACTTGGCATACTATTATTATCATCGCTATTATTATTACCATTACTCTTAGCGTTACTATTACTGTTGTCTTTGCTCTCCTCCTCTCCTATCGCGCACAGGTAGGATTAGGGCGTTTCTTAATAACAACAGCAACCGAGAGGATTTTGCATCTCGACTCATTGAGTTATATATAAAAAAAAAATCAATAGAGTAAAAAAAGGTACCGTTCCCCCTCTCCTCTCCCCCTCCCCTCCCCTTTTCCTTTCCCCTCCAGCTCCCCCTTCCTTCCATCCTCCTTTCCCCTTCTTCCCTCCTCCTCTTCCTTTTCCTCCAGCCCTCCCCACCCCTACCCTCCTCATTTTCCCTTCCCGTCCTCCCTCCCTCCTCCCCCTTTCGCCTCCTCCCCCTCTCGCCCTCCTCCCTTCCCTTTCCCTCCCCCCCCTCCCCAAGGGTTAACTCCGGCCACAAAAAAGCGACGTCGGTCAAATTCGCTGAATAGCGTAGTCCCTTGCAAGACCTCGCCTTGCACGGTCCCAGGTAGCCCCTCGCTTGCCTCTGTGCCCGTGCCCCTCTGTCCTCGGTGTAAAAATGTTGCAGGGTTGTTGCAAAGCTCGCGTGCAATATTGTGAGCGGCACGGGCTGTAGGATTTTTAAGGAGGGGGGTGTAGGAGGGAATAATGGCTGGGTTTGGGATCCGACCTCAGGAGTCTCCGGGTCCTTTGAGGCGTTGCAAGGCTTGTTGTGACTCCTCGTGCAACATTGGGAGGCGCGTGACAGACGTGTTTTGATGGAGATACCCTTTTTTCCCCTTTCTTCCATTCTTTTTTTTTTTTTTGTCAAATCTCTTCCGCTCTTTAACGGCGATAAACTGTTAACTCTCTTCCCCGTTTGTCGTGACGTCGAGATCCGCACAAGAAGTGATCGTTGTAATCTTTATTTCTCCTTCGACAGATCGTTCCAAGTGGCTGGAATTTCGTCGTGTAAAGAACGTACTGGAATGGAACCCTTGGAATATTGACTAAAAAAAAGGATACCATTCGGAAAGCAGGCCATGAAATAATAAGAATAAGAATAATAAGAATAATAATAAAAAAAAAAAACAAAAAAACACACAAAAACGAGGAACTGAAAAATAAAACAAATAATAACACGTAAATCTTAAACATTTGTTAAAAAAAAAAAAAAAATCGTATAGCACAAACAATCTGAACCAATGAATAAGGAACAGAAATGAGAAAATAAAACAAGAGTAAATATCCACACACTTAGAACACACACATCTCTCTCACACACAGTATTCGAGAGGAAGGAACATAAGTTCGGACAAGTTGGTGTGGAAGATGTTGACGGCGAGTTATCCAGGGGGAGATGACCGGGACAAAAAAGAAGGGAAGGAGAGAGGGAGAGAGAGAGAGAAAGAGAAAAAAAAAGGCAAGTTAAGGGGGAAAAAATTCTCTAAAGAGGGCAACAAAAAGCGTTGAGCTGTGAATGGGGAGGGGTCACTGCAACACACTCCCGACTACCCACGACCAGGTAGCTGTGTCTCTCTCTCTCTCTCTCTCTCTCTCTCTCTCTCTCTCTCTCGCTCTCTCTCTCTCTCTCTCGCTCCCTCTCTCTCTCTTTCTTTTTTCTCTTCCTGGTTCTCTGTGTGTCTCTGTGTTAGTCTGTTGTTCTATTTCTTTCTCTGCCTGTCTGTCTGTCTCTCTCTCTCTCTCTCTCTCTCTCTATCTATCTATCTATCTATCTATCTCTATCTCTATCTCTATCTCTATCTCTATCTCTATCTCTATCTCTATCTCTATCTCTCTCTCTCTCTCTCTCTCTCTCTCTCTCTCTCTCTCTCTCTCTCTATCTATCTATCTATCTATCTATCTCTATCTCTATCTCTATCTCCCTCTCTCTCTCTCTCTCTGCCTCCCTCCCTCCCTCTCTTCCTCTCCTTCCCTCCCTCCCTCCCTCCATCCATCCTTCCCTCTCTCCCCCACCCCTTCTCCCACCCCGTCCCTCGCCCACCCCACCCACCCGAAACCACACACGCTCCATAAAAATGTTGCAGGGTTATTGCAAGATCGTGTGCAACGCATTGTGAGGCCTCGTGGTGGCCACACGGCGTTGCAGTAAAAAAGGACGATTGGAGTGCACGGGTTTGAGTATTGTTTACGGTCTGCAGCCTCGCGTTTATGGAGTGGGAGCTGGTCGAGGAACTTCATTAGGAGTTGATGGTTGATGCTGTGGAGTGGAGGGTAAGGGAGAGGGAAGAGGAAGGAGGGGGATGGAGAGGGAAGGAGGAGAGGAGGAGAAGGAGGAGAAGGAGGAGAGAAGGGTAAGGGAGATGAAGAGGAAGGAGGGGGATGGAGAGGGAAGGAGGAGAGGAGGAGGAGGAGGAGAAGGAGGAGAGAAGGGTAAGGGAGATGAAGAGGAAGGAGGAGAGGAAGAGAGGAGGAGAGGAAGAGGAAGGAGGAAGATGGAGAGGGAAGGAGGAGAAGGAGGAGAGGAGGTGAATGAGAATGAGAAGGAAGAAAGAGATGGGATGAATGGAAGAAGGAGGTGGAACATCATTAGAACTCGAGAGATGATGCTATGGAATGGGGGGGGGGGGTGAAGGGAGAGGAAGAGAAGGAGGAGGATGGAGAGGGAAGGAGGACAGGAAGAGAAGAAGGAAGAAAGAGAAAGAGAGGATAGAATGTATTAAAAAATGAATGAAAGAAGGAGATAGAAGAAGGAAAGATAGATCGGCGAAGTTTGTAGACAGGAATTTAAGAAAAACTGAAAACCGAAAGCGAATGAAAAAGAACTGCACAAGAAAGCAAAGCAAAGAAAGGGTAAAGGAAGAGACACAGAGAAGGGAAAGAGGGGAAGAGGTGGAGGAAAAGACAGGTGTTCTCGCATCTAACAAATGATTCATAGCCTCGAGGGAAGAAAAGTAGAGCATTATTTTTTTTTTTTTTTGTCCTTAAAGCTCAGGCTTGTCTTCGTATCTTGTGTTCGGCATCTGCTATTTTTTTTTTTTTTTTTTTTTTTTTGGCTTTATATTACCTACTTTTGGTAAGCATATATATTTTTTTTTCTGCTTTTGGTATATATTCCTTTTCTCTTTCATCTATATCTACTTTCCGTATTTATTCTCTTTTATCCTCTTCTGGTTTGTATCCATTTTCCGTGCGTACATTTACATCCACAATTCCACAATACCTAGTATCCACAATTCCACTTTGACTTAATGCTATTCTGGCCGGTGGTTTGTGCTCTCCACTTTTGAATCCTCCACTTTTGAATCCTCTCTAACCACATGTGGATTATGCTATTCCACATGCTATATTTAACATCTACTATCCGCTTCCAGCTTACCCCATCCACTGCCTATCCCCGCCATCCACCTGTGGCGTATCCTGCTCTCTTCCGTCCGTCGCTGTCGGCCTATCCGCTTTAACCTGCGCCTTCGGGTTCATTTCCTGTCATCCGCTTTGTCATGTCATGTCTGGCGGCGCTTGATGCTGCCTGTCACGGCTGGATGTCTCTTCAATACTGTTTATGAAGAGAGAGAGAGAGAGAGAGAGAGAGAGAGAGAGAGAGAGAGAGAGAGAGAGAGAGAGAGAGAGAGAGAGAGAGAGAGAGAGAGAGAGAGAGAGAGAGAGAGAAAGACAGAGGCAGAGACAGACAGACAGGGAGAGAATGAGAGAGAGAGAGAGAGACAGAGAGATAATGAGAGAGAGAGAGAGAGAGAGAGAGAGAGAGAGAGAGAGAGAGAGAGAGAGAGAGAGAGAGAGAGAGAGAGAGAGAGATTGATTTGATTTGATTTGATAACATTTATTTACAGAACAGTGTACATGCCCTGCAAAAAGCCAGGGTAAGATACCAATGCATCTATCCAAACTGGCTGTGCTTCTATTTTTGTAGAGGGCCATCAGTCAAACATTAGTGTTACATACATGCCTGAGGGGCTGTGCTATTATCACTGTATTAACATATCATCTGGCTGGAAAAAAACGTTTATATCACTAATCATGACTAAGACAAGACCAGTGTCTATAATAAAGTTAATATAACCAACAAGTGCTAATCTGTGAACAGTACTACTTGATCGATAGGATGCAGTTTTTATGCAACAGAGTAAGTAATGAGTGAGATTATGCGACTTGGGTGCCTTGCACAGTTTGCAGTGGTAATATGAAGCAGGTTTTGCATCCAAAACTGCATCCTGTACGTAATGTATAGTGTATTGATATCATATGCGTAGCCTAGTTAATGTAACCTGTTGTCTCCTAGACAGTCCGTGATAGATTTTATAGGGTTTGTCTAACTTTGATGTCCCAGCAATACTCTCGTAATGCCAGATAGTACCATGTCCGTCTTTT
>NC_061844.1:8512712-8522714 GCF_019202785.1 Penaeus chinensis
CTACGGAGCGCCGTGGCATTGAGACAGGCAATGGCCGGAGGTTTCACGTTACAGATTGGTGCATGGTATTTTGTTATTTAGAACTCTCATGGTGAACTTAAAACGAAGGAAAGAGGTGAGAAAAGCTTGAATGCTTTTCTTGTTTGTTGAGAGTAGGCCTACCAATCAAGGAAGAGATGGATAAGGCAGAAACAACTAAAAAAACAAATAAAAAAACACAGACTTGATTGATGTGTGACCTTTTCCATGTTGTATAAAAAGAAGGAAAAAAAAGAAAGAAAAAAATAAAGTCAGTATAATTAACTTGCCTTGTTCGTGAATGGAAATGCATGATCTTTGTCGTTTCTCAAAGGAAAGGCTAAAGTTTGTCTCCTTCGAACGAGACTTGAACTTGAATTACATTTTCACTCCATCGTTCAAATTAATTTTTTCTTGCAGGTATCGTACAAAGAAAATCGAGAATGGAGACTAAAATAAATACAATTTCGCTCAAACACACAAAGTGAATATTAAACTTCAAAGTTACACATGCACCCCCTCCCCCCATCCACCACCACACACATGAACAAAATCGCTTTCCTGATGGTTCTCGTGTTAATGTTTAAATTGATATTGACGCTTTTTCATCAAACTTCAATTTAGTTCAGACATAAAAAAATGCACTCACGCATATATATCTATTTATATCTATATATTTGTCTATCTATCTATCTGTGTGTGTGTGTGTGTGTGTGTGTGTGTGTGTGTGTGTGTGTGTGTGTGTGTGTGTGTGTGTGTGTGCGTGTGTGTGCGCGTGTGTGTATGTGTGTTTGTGTTTGTATGAGCGTGAATGTATGTATGTGAGTGTGTATACGCCAGGCTTACGCGAGGCTCCTGAAATAGACAGCACTACGTCCTCTTGTCACCCGTCAGCGGAGACATCTTCATTCATCATGTGACAAATTCAGGTTGGCCGCGCATCTGTAAGCGCAGCCGAGTAAATGAATTATTGAACAGATAAGCGAGTAAGGAAATAAGAACAACAACGCTATACTCATACGCACACATACACACACACACATACATACATAGACACACACGCAAACACACACACACATATGTAGACACATATGCATAGACACACACACACACACACGCAAACACACACACTCATATATAGACACATATGCATAGACACACACACACACACACGCAAACACACACACTCATATATAGACACATATGCATAGACACACACACACACACGCACACACACACACACGCACACAACCTAACACACTCACACACCATATGGACACTAGTTAAACTCAACGTGCAATACATTCAAGATATGCAACTAGTATAATAAACATCTGTATCCTACTTTCAATCTTATACAAAATATACAATACCTGTCTATATCTGTCGTAAATACACCTTATATGAAATCCTCATTACCATAGTGGCGCCTGTATGTGGCTTCACCTTGCAGGGGTCCATGAGCTATTTGCATATCGTGTACAGACAATATTTAAGATATATTCGATGCCCGAGAAAGATATTTTTTTTCATATATTTTCCCGACATCTGATTGCTTATTAATTTGAGACTAAATAGCTTTCGTCCGAGGAAGAAATTTCCCCTTAACTTGAGTGTAAATGAGTTTTTGCGTGACGTTAAAAGGCAGTTGTAGAATTACCATGAAAGGTGAGTATACAAAATAGATTTAAATGAGTATCGTGTTTTCAAAGCTGCGTTACAGCCATTTGTGATTGCCACAGATGCTGGTATTGGTCTATCACAGTCCTTATTATGGTTACTGTGCAATTCAGGTTCAAATTCACAGTATGTTGAAATAGATAGATAAATAAATCAAAATTGAAATAAAATTCGATGAAACAGGGATACCTCAGTATTACTATCATTCAGTATTTTATATCGGTTACGACACACGAGATGTTACGCTGCTTTTTATTTCGCTAAATACGATGGTATCATTAGTAATACCACCTTTGCCTATTTATATTCCCTATTTAGCATCAGTTTCTAACTCGGTTTAGCTCAAATCTTTGTTAACTCCTCTCGGCCCACTGCAGGCGTTCGGAAACTGGGTTTTCCAGCCCGTAGATTTCTGTCCGAATGCTTTCCCAAGGCCCCCCGGGGAAGGGGAGAGGGAGGGGGTGGGGGAATGGACAGGGGGTTCCTGTGGTGTGGACAGGAACTACAATGTTTATGGAGAAGCAGTGACTAAGGAAAGCCAGCATGACTCTGGCCTTCTCTCATAGAACTTCATTCTCACTCTGCCGGTATGCACACTGGCGGAGACTCGGGCCATCAGCTGAACCAAAGAAGTTCTATTTTGGACCCGTTCTTTGGCTAAAAATAGCCTGCGTGTGAACATTTTTGGATGTCCACGCATGTTCCGATGACGTGGCGAGATGTATAGGGCGGTTAATGAATTCTAAATCGCGAAGGGATGTGTATTAAGGGACATTACAGACACGAATGCACACGGAAATGCAGAGTTGCAACGTGCAATGCAACGGAAACTCACTTCCTTCAACAGTACATCCAGCAGTTTAGTACTTGTACTCATCGGCGAGAAAATGCAAAAAAAAAAAACTCTAGAACTCTTGATTTTTTTTTTTTTATAAAGAAGCTTCTGTAAAAATTAATGGTACTAGTAATGATAATTATGAACAGATGTGAAGTAAAGATACACAATGTACATTTTGTTTTTGAACTTCCATGCATGTATGTTACGCATATGTACATATCCGCGCATGCACTTCCCTATCTGATCATCTCCCAGCAGCCAACGCCTTAATACATTAGTCACATTAATGATTTTTCTTCCAAAGAGGGAGACGGCCAGGGCGACGGCGTCACAAACGGGCGAAGGAAGCAAGGATTGGGCGGGTTGTGGCAGGAGGGTGGGAGAAGGGTTGGGGGAAAGACAGGGGGGAGGGTGTGGGTGTAAGTAGGTAGGCTTGTGGATGTAGGAGCGGCATGGCCTACACAAGGGGGCCTACTCCCCCACCTCCCCTCCCCCATCCCCATTCCTTCATCCTCCCCAGCCGCCCTCCCCTCCTCGGCACAACCTGCCCTGCGACAAGCGGACTTGGAGCCTACATGTACATCTCCCTCCCCTCCCTCCCTCCCCCTCCTCCCCCACCCCCACCAGCCCTCTTACAGTATCCATGTCACCAGCTGACTGATGGACACAGACCTTTTCCTTTACATTTTTTCAAGGGGGGAGGGGGTGTCAGGGGGCCGTTGCGCAAGAGGCAAGAACAGAAAAGAGCTGAGACACGGGGACGCGATGGACCAATTAGCCAAGGTGAGCTTTCGTTCATTAGCCGCGCTACAAGCGACAATCAATCGATGACTCGGCGGACTTCATACGCTTATATAATTAAGGCCTAGACGCATAGGCCCATGGCGGTCTGTGCGGTTCTCTCCTCGGGGCGCTAATCAACATTTCTCGTTGATCTATCGCCGTCCAGAGGATTTTTTGTGAGCCTATGGAATGCCAGACTTCATATTCCTGCCACGTACGCGCTCACGGAACGCTCAAGCTTGAGAATATTTTAAATCCGAGGCGAAAACCGCAACTTGGCATCAATCGGTTGAACATATCTGGGGGAGATGCCACACGCTGCCAGACGACACATGCGTATGCAACACATGGGCTCTTCCCAGGCGGGCCAGAGACATCGCGAGACCATGGAAAGGGAACGGAGATGTGGATAAACACCCACGATATACGAGGAATTGAGGGAATTGGGAGTGGCTAAAATAAAGAGATGTTTGAGAATAAATTTGGCAACATCGGGAGCTTCAACCCTTTAGGCCCACGTGACTTTCACCCGCCCGCTGCAACCACGGCGATGTACAATGACTTATCACATTTCTTCTGTGCCATTCCCGGTGCATTTGACGAATTCACTGGGATCTATTCCGCTCTGTAGTGCCACCTTCAAATTGTATTTTCATTTCCCCACGATTTTCGACTTGTAGCTCTTGCTCGGGACGCAGAAATGCAACGAGTTTCAAAATACCTCCGTCCGCTGAGAGGAGGAGGAGGAGGAGGAGGAGGTGGGTGGCATAGGCCTATACAATCTCCCGTCCCCCCCTCCCTTACGCCTCCTCTCCCCTCTCCCCCCTCTCCCTGTTCCTCATGCGACCTCCAACTCCTCTCCTCCCACAGCAGGCCTCTCTCGCTCCTTCCTGGCTTAACCCCAACTCATGCAGGCCCATCTGTATACAATACTTACGCCTCATGACTTGCGAAATTCGGCCGCGTCTGTTTCAAAGAGCAATGGGGAAAGGAAAAAAAAGGAGATAGTGTAAGCCTTAAAAACCGTTGGTAATTAATTGGGAAGAGAGAGGGGGGAGGGAGAAGCAGGAGAGGGGAGGGGGCGAAGGGATGTGACTTCCAATAAATATGGATGTATTGAAACACTTCAAGAGAAGAAGGAGAAGAAGAAGAAGAAGAAGAAAAAAAAAGAAGAGAAGAAGAAATGCAATTTGTTTATCAATTTTCGATTTGATTATCTTATGCAGGGCTTTGAGACCGATATTTTTTTCTGTTATTATCATCATAACTTTTTCTTCTTTTATTTTCTCTTAAAAAACATTGATCCCTTGCGAGGTTTAAATGTTTCGAATATCCAACGTTTCATGGACAAATTCACGAAAACAAAAACGCATGTACATATCACATCGCCATCTTAAATTTCTCCAAATGAATTATAAGCAAAAACACTGACATCCAAGAAACACAGTTATAATGAGGGCTGCATATTAATGATCATTCTTGGAAAATTAAGCAAATTATATCATGTTCTTCTTCGATAATTTTGGTTCCTAAAACAGCTGATAAGAATGCCTGCCTTTTATTCCTTAGTGGCTTAACATTGTGATTTTTTGTTGCATAGTACTATCTGGGTCTGTTCATAGTACCTCAAGAATCAAATTGGTAAGATTTTGAAAATTTTCCAGACAGATTCAGACAATAACAACAAACAAACAAACAAACAAAATAAGTCGGAACAAGAAGAAACAACTACCACGAAGACAACAGACCCTATTTTTTTTTCTCTCTCTCTCTCCCTTTTTTATGTGTGGGAGTCGAGTTCTTCTTGCATTCTCGAAGCTTTTCTCCGCCTGTTCGAACCATCTGCCCACGAGTGTCGAATCTCCCACGACACGAGGCTTCCTTGCGCTTCCTCAGTAGAATTACAGATGCCTTGTAACCTGCCGGGTCGCGTTGGCATCAAACCCTCTCTCTCTTAGTCTTATCAAAGGAGCATCAACCAGCAGCCGAGGATATGGGAGCGAAAGCGGTTCTTGGAGTTGGGGATTTAAGATCGAACACACCTTGTTTTTTTTTCTTTCTATTTTTCTTGTTTTTTTTCCATCTTCTCTATCGTCTGACCTTTCTTCGTGTTATTTTTTTATGTTCGTCTCGTGTAGCAAAGCCAGCTTATGTAACGCAGAATATGATATAAATCTTGGCTGAGTTCAAGTGGTGAATCCGTTACTAATAATCACAATTTTTCTCGTGTTTAGTTACAAGTGGTTGACGAGGAGAGAGACTTAGGCTTTGCTCGACAACGTAGCCCTAGCGAGACAAGTGGATCTAGGATTAGGGATTAGGGATTCGTCGAGATAGAACGGCTATGGACTCTTCAATAGGATTAGGTGAATGAGCTGATTTGCGGAAGTGTACAGGCAGTGGGATGTGCGTATTCTTCCACACAGAACCGACTGAGGGTTGGAGTCAGTCTTACTACTTGTGGCATTTGGTAATCATGTATTCGCACCAGTACCAAAACACACACACACACACACACACACACACACACACACACACACACACACACACACACACACACACACACACACACACACACACACACACACACACGCACACAAACACACACACACACGCACGCACGCACACACACACGCACGCGCGTACATTCTACATACGAATACAATCTGTTTACACACCATTCACTTACATAACATACACCCCCCATCTACTTGCAAACACAGGAGACGCTTCCATTCTCCCCGAAACGAGGCAAACACATGGTACCCGACCAGGCTCCAGACAGCGTGGTTCCCAACAGGCGGCGCATCACAAACACTTTCCTTCGCCCGTCGTTTTACCCCCTCTGCCTGGGGGGGGGGGGGGGGGGCATTAACCCCTAGTTATTTTTTTAATGAAGGATGGTATTATACGTTTTGATTGTTTAAGCTTGGGATCCAGAATTTACTCTCTACTTGTTAATTACGTTTTTTTTTACTCGACTAGGCCTCTGCGTTTTAGTTTTTTTTTATTACTTTTTTTAGTTAAACCTAATAACAGAAGTCTATAATATATATCTATATCTATATCTATATATATATATATCCTCAATTTATGTATTATGACCATTGTTTAGATAGATGTACCATCCACTATCGCAATTTTTGTTTTATTTCACTAACATTATATATATTTTCAAATGCCACATAGAAAGACGAAAATACAAATAGTAAAGTACAAATAAAACAAAGCAATTTGCATAAAGTTTTCAGAGCTCTACTTCACGCTAACTTGGCGCCGCTCTCACGCTTTCCTTTTTGAAAAAGAAAAAAAAAAACATAATTGGTTTATATGCGTCTTTTCCATACTAAGTTTCCTAAATAGTTTACAATCTATGAGATGCTTTTATATATATATATATATATATATAAAAACACCTCATAGATATATATTAATCTCTCTGTGTTTACTTCTGTTTCTGTTTGTTTGTTTGCTTTTTTGTTTGTTTGTCTGTCTCTCACTCACTCACTCTCACTCTCCATCTTCCTCTCCCATCCCCCTTCCCATCTTCCGTCCGTCCCTCTCCCTTTTTATTCTTTCCTCTCCCTCTCACCTTCTCTCTCTCTCTCTCTCTTTCTCTCTCTCTCTCTCTCTCTCTGTCTCTCTCTCTCTCTCACTCTCTCTCTCTCTCTCTCTCGTTCTCTCTCTCTCTCTCTCTTCTTCATGTATTTTCCTTTTTCCATGTTTTATATATTTTACTTACATGTTTTTTTCTTTCTTTTTATTCATCTATTTATTTTCTTTTAGCGAAATGGAAAGTGTCATTAGAACAGCCATAAGATTAAAGATGTTGTTATTAGCTATCGTGTAAGTGATTCATTAGGGATAAACAGAGGAAAGATAATGAGCCCGAAGAACCAGGCAGCTTGTTATGAATCGTGGGCGGCGCTACCAGCATTGTGGGCGGGTACAGGGAAGGGCGTAGAGTGTGGGCGGGTACAGGGAAGGGCGTAGAGTGTGGGCGGGTAAAGGAAGGGGTGCAGAGTGTGGGCGGGTAAAGGAAGGGGTGTAGAGTGTGGGCGTTGGTAGTCAGATAAGCTTTTGGGAGGGACTGTGGGCGTGTGTAAAGAGCTAATGTGGGTGTTGGTGTTCGGAATGTGGGCGGGATCTATGACTGTAGGCGGGTGGAAGGGATAAGTTGGGCGTTGTTGTTTATTTAGGCCTGTGGGCGGGGTTATAATATTTTAAAGGGCGTGGCTAATGCATACACACAGTCGGGAAAAGTAGAAAAGGCAAATATTTATATTACTCATAAAAAAGAGAATCTGGTTTGGAAATAAGTAGGTGGAGCGTAAATAGAAGTTGTGGGCGTGTCTTGAAGTTTTAGAAGACAACCCTGCGTGTATGCGTAGATTATATGAGTTGACAGGAGAGAGAGAGAGAGAGAGAGAGAGAGAGAGAGAGAGAGAGAGAGAGAGAGAGAGAGAGAGAGAGAGAGAGAGAGAGAGAGAGAGATAGAGAGAGATGGAGAGAGAGCGAGAGAGAGATAGAGAGAAAGAAAGATAGAGAGAGAGAGAGAGAGAGAACGAGAAAGAGAGAAAGAAAGAGAGAGATAGAGAGAGAGAGAGAGAGAGAGAGAGAGAGAGAGAGAGAGAGAGAGAGAGAGAGAGAGAAAGAAAGAGAGACTGATAGACAATTACCACGATACCCCCTCCCCCCCCCAAAAAAAAAGGATAACCAGATAACAAACAAGCGAAAATGAAAATGAAGGAACAAAATGAGCAAAGAATTATAGAAATGTAAACTGGAGTCTTTACGCCTCCTTAGGCCTCTGTCATTCCTACGGTGCGTGTCCATAGGCCTAAAAGACATGTTGAGTCGTTATTAGTCATATGTGGTTATTGTTTTGGTTAACGATTGGTGTGTATGTCGTTAACCTGTTCCATTTTCCGTTAAAATGCGTCGTTAATCCTAAGTGTCTGACGTATGCGTGTGTGTGTGTGTGTGTGTGTGTGTGTGTGTGTGTGTGTGTGTGTGTGTGTGTTCTTGCGTGCGTGCGTGCGTGTGTATGCATGTGTGTGAGCGTGTATTTTACGTTTTCAGGAAACATACCAATCTGACATTAGTTTTCAGAGACGAGAGATTATACAAGATGAAACAATTCAACAGAAAAGAAGAGAGAGAGAATATGAATTAATAATAATAAGTAATAAACTATAGACATTCAAAACCAGAGCACAAAAAAGAAGAAAAAACAAACAAACACGAAAACAACAGCAAACATGAACATTACTCTTAAAAATTCGTATTTGCATTCTCTCATGAATAATTCATTCCTCGCATTTACAACATATTACTCCCGTCTCCTCCCGTCCACAGGCCATTTACAAAACAGTCCTCTTTTTACAATCTCGTAATTATAAATTTGCGTCTCCTGCCTCCAGAAGCCTTAGGCCTACCCTATTTGTCTCAGCTGTAATTTCCTTCTTAATGAGAAGATGCGAAAATTTGTAAAAAAAAAAATCTCCTCGGTGGCGAAGGCGGCGACTGCGCATGCGCGGGAGATTGGCTTGGAGAATTCCGATTTTTTTTTCTCTCTCTCTCTTTATTTTGTTTGTTTATTTTTTATGTTTTGATGATGGGTATTCGAGGATTAGGGTTCGGATTGTTTTTTGTTTTTTGTGACTATCAAGAATATTCAAGAATTATGATTCGATGATTTTTCTTTTTTTTTTTTGTTCTGGTGACTATTCAAGAATTCCGATTTTGATATATATATATATCTGTATAAATATATATTTTTTTGTTCTGGTGAATATTCAAGAATTCTGTTTGGTATTGTTGTTTTTGTTCTCATGACTATACAAGATTTTTTTTTGTTTGATGAATATTAAAGAATTGATGATTCATTTTGCTCTTCTGGTTTTGAGTATTGTTTTTGTTCTTAAAAATATCCAAGAATTTCGATTCTTATGATTTTCTTTGTGCTTATAGAAGTCCAAGAATTCGCATATAAACACTAACAATTCTGAACTTTATCATTCTTTTTGATCTAGTTTAGAGTCTAGAGTTTTTAAAGAATCATTTCTTTGTTCTGGCAAATAGCTAAGTTTCTTTTTTCTAATAATATCTAAGCATTTTGATTTGAATTATCATTTTTGTTTTAATGAATTTTCAAGACTTTAATTCAGACCTTTTTTTTTTTTTTTTTTTTTTTTTTTTTTTTGCTTTAACCAACAATTTCGATTTTAATCATTTCTTTTAATAAGCGTCCAAGTATCATGTTTCCTGTATATCGCATACCGTTCATATGATTTAGTTAATTCATTTGTGAATATTTGATAAAGACATATGAGAAGAAAAGGGAAACATCAAAAGTGTGTAATTGTGTTATAAGGAACAAAGTGATAGTGTTGATAAAAAAAAAGGGAAAATGATAGAAAGTTATGATCACCAGAAGCTTCCTCTTGAAGGCAAGGGAAGATCAGACAAGCTCGTAATTCAAGCCACGCTAATGAGGCACTCTTGCACCCCCCCCCCTTCCCCTTTCCCTCCCTATCCCCTTCCCTCCCTATCCCCTTCCCTCCCTGCCACTCTCTTTCTTCCCTGATGCGCTCTCTCTTCTCCCTTCTCTTCCTCCCTTTCCTCCCTTTCTCCTTCCCTCCCTGCCACTATCTTTCTCCCTTCCCCCTTCCCTGCCACTC